>NC_063264.1:10858717-10990512 GCF_019578655.1 Ricinus communis | reverse complement strand
CTATCGATTCTCTACGAAATGCAAAACAAAAACATGGGTGATCTTGGAATAAAAGCACAATAATTGCTAAGAAAATACGCAATAATATGCAAGCAAATATGTGTAAAACTTTGCATATCAAATCACCCCACACTTAAGCTATTGCTTGTCCTTAAGCAATTAACAACTCATCTTACAAAACTGCAGTCAGCAATTCCTTACAGTTTATGCTCCTAGTCCACAACAGATATTATTCAACACATCTTAAAGGATACTCAATCATAAATCAAATTGCAAATCATTATGAAGCGTCAACCGCCGGTAGTCTTTGGAGGCCGTGGTGGCTACAGAAACTGTGCCTAAAATGCCATGTTTTGAAGACCAAAAGCTCATGGTTGGTCATGGCCAGATTCCAGGCCGTGGTGATCAGCACGGCCTTGACTTAGGCCATGCTCACTGTGAGCTCTTGTCCGATCTTGATGAATTCCCATCCGTTTTCGCATGTATTGATCTATAATTGCTCAAATACTGATGATGGTGCTATCAATTCTCCTGAAATGCAAAAGAACAAAAACTCGGGTGATCTTGGAATAAAAGCACATTAATTGCTAAGAAAATACGCAATAATATGCAAGCAAATATCTGTAAAACTATGCATATGATTCTACTATGGTGTCTTCCGGTTCACTCTCGTCTACGGCTTTCCCAACCTGAATCTCTTCCTCCTCTATGTTCAACCGCTTCCTCAACTACACGGGGATCGCTCGGTTACAGTACATGATCTACTAGATCCGGGATATGACCTCACGGTCATACACTACCTAAAACAACGAATAACCAACAACACAAATGAATAAAAGAATAAAATCAAACAAAAATAAATAAAGAACAAAGAATAAATGGCTAAATTAACAAGAACACACAGTTCATAATATTTCTCAAAACAATTCCCCGATAACGGTACCAAAAACTTAAAATGAGCTAAAACACGACTAAAACCAACAAACAATTTTTTATCAAAATGCATGGCGCAAGAACTTAAATGTCGATTCCAATGAATTGAGAAGCTACTACTACACTGTTCCTATTATCTAATCAATCAAAAGGTGGTTAAGATCATTAACTAAAATGATTGAGAATGCAAATGAAAACTAAATTTCAACAAAGAGAATGAAAGTTTGAAAAAGACAATGAAAGTTTGATTAAGAATTGCAATCTGTAAATAATTTCTTAAACGAATTGGCCTCTCTCTCGAGTTAACCAAGGGTAGCCAATCAAGGTGCTTCCACACGCCCCGCCCATTTTCTTATAGGAAAGTCTTACAGTCCTTTTGTCTGTCTTACTGAAGCCTTCCAACCCCTTTTGAATCGATCATGCACACATGTTGTGCTCCCAGTAGGCTAGGTTAGATGTAGCAACCTGACGACTAAAGATCTAAAGTTAGAATCTTTTCCTAACAATTAATTTTAGAATAGCATTAATTTCTAAATTACCGCTAATGAAAATGTGTAGTTCTTTTCCTGTAATTAGTACACTTATCTCTAAGATGCAAATCACTTAATCATACAAGCAGTTGTCCAAACTCAATTGAATTTCTCAATTACAAAGGAGTTCTCAAATTGATTCAACAATGAAGAAGAAATAATAGACTTTATTATACTTGAATGAAAACTACAATCTTAAATCAATAATTCAATCAATTAAGCATAGAACAAGCCTAGCATAGCTAAAGATAATCCTCAAATAGGTTTAATAAGATTAGTTACACATGTTCATGATTAAACTAATACAAGATTTAAATACAAAATAAACAAGAATTAAAAAGAACATGTACACCCCTTTCTTAAATGGTGGAAATGCTATCCCTTCTTGAATAACCTTTTCTTTTGAATCTTTAATCCAATCCTCAAGAACAGCTATCTAGATGATGTTGAAGTGGAATTCATCTTCGTTTTTCTCTTTCTTTTTCTGTTCTTTTAAATCAGGCTTCGGTATCCATGTCGTGTTGTGCTAAAATTGTACATCTGGCCCTCTTTCAAAGACCGGCTTGATTGGCGGTCTTTCAAGATAGGCATGCTTCTAGGCTGTGTTACTCTCGAGAATTATGTAGCAAATTATCAACATGCCCTCTAACCCTAACCGTGCTTCTCAGCACGAGCGTATTGAACAGTCTAACGCGACCGATTCATCCGTTTCTTCTCGATTTTAGTTCGAATTCTCTCTAACTTTGATGATGTACCTAAAAAAACACCTAAGACATAAAGAATACTAAAATAGGGTAATTCTAATACAAAAACACATAATTTTGCCCTAAAAATAACTCTAAATCAAGCATGTAAACATTTGTAATATCAAGGATATTAGAAGCCTTCAAATTTAGAGTGGAAATAACAAGATTCATTACTTCTGCCCGTACTGACGGTGAAGTCTTGAGGTTGTATAGAAAGTGGGCGCCTGCAAACTAGGTAAAGGCACATAATCGCCATATACCTTAAATGTGACATGCTTGATTCTCCACCAAGTAGGACCAGCAAATATGTGTATCTGGATGCCCTTGAGAGAACTTGTAAGGTAGCAATTGAGCGAACTTGTACGTGCTTCTGCTCATATATGTTAATGTTCCTTGGAATGGTTAGTATTTAGAGCTTTTCACGTAACCGAATCTATAAAAAAGAGAAAATGATAAAAGAAAAGAAAAAGAAAGCTAAGTTGAAAATCTAAAACGGTGGCTTAGGCAAAAATAAAGTCTACTAAGTTGAATACCCGAAAGAGCGGCTTAGGCAAAAGTTAAGAAAAGAGCCTGCTAAGTTGAAAACTCGAAAGGGCGGCTTAGGCAAAAGTTAAGGCAAAAATAATAATGAAGAAAAAAATATTTGGTTGTATACCTGTAAGAGAATGAGGCTACCTCTAAACCTTTGATGGGTTTTGTACATGTTCAACTCGATGATGGTTTCAGCCAAAATGATGGGTATTGGATCTGCTCCATGCTCCACTTGATCAATGATGCTAGCATTCCTAACGTCTCCCCATCCCTAAGGTGAAATCAGCAAAAACTGGGCATAAGGACAAAAGCCCAGCATTTGAATCCAAGTAGGTGTTCCTCTTTCCTTCTTCTCATAATAAGAGATTAGAGAAGTAAGAATAATGTGCTCATCAATAGAATGGGAAAGAGCTTTAGTTGGGGGCAGGTTAAAATAGCTCCACCAATTTTCTAGGGAAGGGATCATCAAGCTTTAACAAAGCAATCATACAAAAGGAATCCATAAGAATGGCAGAAAACTCCTTAATCATGGGGCACAACTCTTGCCTATTGAATCTAAAAATATGGTCTCTTGGACACCAAAAGTTGACAGCATAATGGAAAAACCTATAATCAAACATAATTTGTTATATGGCTGTAAAAGATGAAGGATGGAATTTCCCAAGTTTAATCCAATCATCACTAGTTAGGGCTTTGAGAAAGGTTTGTAGGCTTTTGGCACTTTTTTGAGACATGCTTTTTGAATTTTGGAAGAGAGAATTATGTATGGGGAATTGTGAGGGATGCATGCGTATTTATAGGCCTAGAATTAGAGTCAAGTATGCACTTTGCAAATGTAGAGCCGAATCCGCTTAGCACACAGCCGATAGGCTGTGTGATGTCAACATGTACATTTTTTGCTTCTAAAGGGCGTTTTTAGTATTTTCCCATCGTTAGTTGTATGTAAATCCAAAATGTGAAGGAGTTAAGTGAAAAAAAGGACTTAAGTACCAAAAGCACCAAATTTTATATATATTTCTAAAAAATCCAAAGTTTACAAAAGAGCTGAAGTACAAGCAATGACAGAAAAAGAAAAGTACAATCAGTAATGAGAAAATCAAAAGTTGGGGCTTCTCTTCTAAATCCCCCATCCCATTGTCTGAATTTTTGTCCATCCCTTGTGTCAGCAAAGTAGATAGTGTCAGAGTGTCAATTCTATATTGTTGAGTGTCAATCCGACTTTACCAATCGTCTACCTGCCCTTGCAAGCTCTCGTGGTCTCTCCAATGAAAACTCGAAAGGAGATTAGTTAGTACATTTTATACATGCATACATTTTGCATTGCATAGTTCATTTTCTTACCAACATATCCTCGCCAAGGACGAAGAACTGCCTTCTCACAGCACCGACCAATCAATGGACATGCTCGAACTAGTCTCTCTAAACTTATATGGTTACTTGTATTATGTGTTATGATGTGTGTGCTACTTGTGTTAGCTACAATCTAAGGCAGTGTACCTATCGATGTAGTCTAGCACTAATGGTGAGTATCAAGGTCGTATTCCTCGGGAAAGTGAAAGTTTTGAACTTTCTCTACATATAGCCGATTGGATTTTTGCACTCCGATGTCATTCTTCTCAACAATTTTATGCCCATATACATATTCTATAAGGTTTTCTTGTTGATAATCATTATTTTTGTTGAAATTATTTAAGTTTTAAAAATAAGATTTTTTATTTATCGATAATATTTTAAAATCTACCATCACCCTTAGGATTTTCCTTGAAACCCTACCTCTATAAATAGAAAAAGGTGATTAAGGTTAGGGTTAGCAATTAAGAACTGAGATTTGGCAACAACTAATATCAAAACTTGAAAAGCACCGAGAGAAAATACATAAAGGAAATCTAGAGAAAGAGAGAAAAAACGCCATTCTTATTTGAAAATTCAAGACTCAAGCTACTAACAGAGAACGGTTTTGGAAACAAGCCACTAAAGAAAGAATCATTTTTGCAAACCTGTTTCTAAATTGATAGAAGAATTTTGTACACCAGATCTAGCACTGGATTCCTATCCAGTCTTTGACTCCAATGCATTCTAATCACCTGAGACGCATAGATCTACCAACTACGGTATAACCTAAAGGTTCCTTCAATCATGCATCCATTATTATCCTAGAAATTGGTTCCTTCATTCGCTTTTTTTTATTTCTTTTGTTATTTACTTTTAGAAACATGATTAGGATTATGACTTATAATTAGTATGATTAGATTAGGATTTTTATAAATATGCATGATTATTGGATTTTGAATCTAATAATAAGAACTCTAGGATTTTGAAATATGATATTTTGCCAATTAGGGTTTTAGATCTAACTAGGAACATATCATAGGATTAATGTTTAGATATTCTTTTATTATGATTATGTAATTAAATATGTCTAATATGATGACATGATTGATTTTCCATATGTTTATTTAATGTACTTTCAATTTTAGGGTTTTTATCAGTTTTAAGGTTTCTCAATTGTTCAATTAATTCCTGTTGCTTTTACTTGGTTATATTTTATTTTATATTCTAATTAATAAATAGGCCTCATCATAATAAGGAGTCGATTAGGTCTAAAGGCTGGATATCAAAGAATAATAGGTAATTGGACTAGATTAGATGGGCCTTACACATAATTAATTAGTAAATTAGGCTAACAACTCCAATATGGGCTAGGTTGAATAAAAAATGGACTAGACTTAGGTGAATTATATGTGTTGTTTTGGCATGTCTATGTATGAATTGCTTGCAAATAGCTTGGCTTGATCTTTCCAAACTTAAGAAAAAAGGATTCCCGAGGGATTGAGGTCATTTTCGAAATCCATACAAAAATATAACACGAGGTTAATATGCCACATTCTGCACCCTCCATAATGAGCTATAGCATAGATGGATGACGAGAGCATTCATAGGGAATAATTTGTTAAACAATAAAATTAAAGATTGATATACACAAATAAAGAAGTTAGTTTTCCGAATCCATCTCTAGATTTGTAGCGTAAGCTTCCTTATGGAATCTGATATACACAAATAAGGAAGTTAGTTTTCTGAATCCATCTCTAGATTTGTGGCGCAAGTTTCCTTATGGAATCTGAGAAATGCCGCTCATTAGTAAAAGTGTCCTGGTGATTACCCAAGTGGTGACTCCCATCTGTATGTTAGTCTCAGTTATTAGTTAGCATGTTCCCGATTAGGTTAAAAAGCCTTACAGTGTCGTAGTCGCTAAAGATAATAAGGTATGTGCCTGAAATTGCCACCTATAGTGGTGACTCTACTGGGGATAATAGAAGCTAATTCCAGTGTATGTTTGTCTTTAATTTTATTAGTTACAAATTATTCTTGCATCACTACACTTTCGTGCATTATACACTTTGGTCCCTAAAGCCTCGATGGCATCGGCTAATGGTTCTTTGGCTCCACTTGAATCCTAGAATTACAGTGCTGGCTACCATTAATCACAAGTAATGAGTGAATTTCCTTCATTGTATGGACCCTTGAGTGGGGAGATGACCCAAGAAAGAACAGTTTATGCTTGTGGGAGCCTTTATCCTTACCCAAGACTCAACTCATGGCAATACCATAGTAATCTCCTTTAGGAATCCTATTGCTTGCTGTATGGGATGTTTTTCCTTATGAGTATCTTAAGCCCAAGTATTGAAAGGCGTGGCCTATAAATGTGGAACCAGGTTCTAGGCCTAAAATATGTAGGCTTTTATGCTTACATTAAGAAGTATTACTTTGTTTGTTTTAATCTACTTTGAGAGCTTACGGCATGGTATTGGGCATACTATCCCTATTGATAGAAAGCCCAAATCAAAGAAATCTAGGGAACAAAGATTCATCATGAACTGTGTGCGGGAGTAATAAGGTGGAAGGATGAATTGTATATTACTGTGTGTGCTAACCTCTTTTCTTTATCCTTGTGCATTGCATGTGCATCATGCATCTCATGCATCATACTAACTTTTGTGTTGGAAAAGGCAAGATAATGGGAGGTTGGAAGAGTGCACATTTCTCCAAGAATTA
Organism: Ricinus communis; assembly: GCF_019578655.1. NCBI lineage: Eukaryota > Viridiplantae > Streptophyta > Magnoliopsida > Malpighiales > Euphorbiaceae > Ricinus > Ricinus communis. The sequence continues at coordinate 10,983,719 of NC_063264.1, read as the reverse complement.
GAGCTATGTTAGAGCCCCTAGAAAGACTAAGATGCCAAGCTACTGAAGAGATGGCCAAAGAAAGAGCTCATGAACAAGACGTTGAGATCCTTCAGAATGCTGTCATCGATGACTTCAAGGGTGTGACTCATGAAGAGCTCTAGAAACTCTTGGCTGGGATGGCTGCAAACCAAGCCCCACTTGTTGATCCTATAGCACTGGCAGGGTAAGATCGCCCTTGAAGTTAAGGTATTGGTCTACGTCTCTGTAGGGCGACAACCTCTCAACCTTATCTAAGAAATCCTGTCTGAGTGGGAAGACTTCAAATTTAGCGGGAAATTCCAAAATCCGTTGTTTTTGCCCATACAAGCGACAATGTCTCGATGGAGTGTAGATGGTGGATGCTTGTAGTCTGCGTAAAGGTACACAATCATCATATACCATGAACATGACATGCTTGATTCTCCATCAACGACAAGTCTAGAGAATGAGCGTGTTTGGAACGCCTTTCATCAAGCAAATCCAGCCATCATGACCTCATGGGGTAACAATAGAATGGGTCTGCACATGCTTCCACTCTTACTTATTGATATCCCTCAGAATGGTCAGTATTTAAAGCTTCTCCCGTAGCCAAATCTATAAAAAAAGAAGAAGTAAGAATAAGAAATAGAAAAAAAAGGAAAGCAAAAGAAAAATAAGCTAAGTTGAAAACTTGAGAGGGTGGCTTAGGCAAAAATAAATTCCGCTAAGTTGAAAACCTGAAAGGTTGGTTTAGGCAAAAAAAAAATGAAAGAAAAAAGATTTGGTTGTATACTTATAAGAGAACGAGGCTGCCACCAAATCATTGATGTTTTGTACATGTCTAACCCAATGATGGTTTCAGCCAAAATGACTAGATCGGACCTGCTCTGTGCTCCACCTAATCAATAATGCTAGGAATTATGATATCTCCCCCTCCTTGGGGAGGAATTAGCAGACATTGAGCATAAAGGTAAAAGCCCAGCATCCAGAACCAAGAAGGCATGTCCTTGTCTTTCTTCTCACAAGAGGAGATCAATGAAGTAAGAGTAATTTACTCGCCAACAGAATAGGAAAGTACCTCAACTGTGGGCATGTCGAATAAATCCACTAATTTGCCAAGGAAGGGCTTGTTGAGTTTTGGCAAAGTAATAGGATGTATAGAATCTATGGGTACGCCAAGAATAGCAAAAAATTCTTCAATCATAGGGCACAAATCTTGTCCATTGAATCTATATACATGGTCCATTGGGCACTAGAAACTAATAATAGAATGGAGGAACCCATAATCAAGCTTTTTATTTTTGCATGGCCTTAAAAGATGAAAGATGGAATTTTCCAAGTTTGATCCAATCATCACCAGTTAGGGATCGAAGAAGAGTTTGTAGGGTTTTGGCACTTTTTTGAGACATATTTTTTGACTCTTGAAGTGTGAAATCATGTATGATAAAGTAAGCAGGGCTCATTATATATATAGGACTCTACAACCGTAGATTCTATCGGCGCTAGGTTTAGCTAATCGGTTGTATGTAAAGCCAATTCAGTTGTATGGCCTCCCGGTGCAATTTTTAGCTATTTTTTGCAGTTCTTTTGGGTGCTCACTTGATTTTCCATGCACACAAGCTCATACAAATGCAAAAAAAAAAAAAAAAAAATAGAAATGAGCAAGATGGAGTAATTAAAAAGTCAAAACCACATTTTATATCTTCAAAAGTTAGAAAGGTCTACAAAGGTCTCAAGGTTTACAAGTAATCAGAAGAAAAGTACAAAGGAAAGTTAGAAGTCCGAGTTCTCGTCTGAACCACCCATCTCGTCATCCGATCTAGTATCCATCACTTGGGTCTGCAAGGCTGGTAGTTGAAGGATCAGTGTATCGATCTGACATTGCCGAGTGTTATTCTGACGGTGCCGATTGTCCAGTTGCCTATGCAATCCTTCATGGTCCCTCTGTTGAAAATCCAAAAGGAGATTTAGTTAGGACGTTTCATGCATACATGTATACATTTTGCATCTTATAATTTATTTTTGTTCTTTCCCACCAGTCTTTGCCAAGGATGAAGAACTGGCTTCTCACGGTGCTAATGAATGAATGTACGTGCTCGAACTGATAATTTTAAACCTGTATTTGATGTTTAGGATGCATATTATGAAGTAATTTGGATTAGAGTGTTATTAGGTAGGCCTGTGCGAACCTCCCATCGTTTTTATTAAGTTGGCTCATAAAATTTGAGACTACAAGAGTTGCTGAGCAGTGAACTCCTCTCTAGTTCTTGATTTGATTTTAGTTTATTCATCTTTACTTTTTTATTTATTCATATTTAGCTGTACTTTCTTCTTCTTATGGAATGAGGACTTTCGCGATATGAAAACCACTTACAATCGAATCATTTAGGCTAGTGAGCATATTATTTCAGTCATCTACACTGCAGGAAATCTTGTTTTCGTTATTGGTTCTTTCAAGAACCTTACAGACTTCTCAAGTCTTACGCTAGCAAACATAGACTTATCGCTCACGTCCTTCTTTTCTTTTGCATTCTTTCTCTAACCTTGTGCTTAAATCAATTCAATTTAATCCTCATGCCTAGCCGTATGGAAGAGAACAAGAACTTATGATTTCTTTCCTTATTAGATCAGAAATCCTACCTATGTTCTTATTTTGCTCGTTTCTTTTGTGCCTCTCTTTATAGTCTGATGGTTTAGTATTATTTAGGGAGCATAAACATGAGTGTTGAATGAAAGCATATGGAAGAGGAAATCATAAGCACTGATCTAATGCTTGGAAAAATGCAAAGAAATAAAATCAGTTGATCAAGTATTTATATTATTCTTTGAATGATCATAGATGAATCTTTTGGAAGAAAGAGGGAACAATGAGAATTAAGGCATGCCCAAATATTTTGATTCAAAATCTGCATCATTGCAATCCCCATCATTCCTTGTCCCTCTAGGCATAAAGACTCTTGATGATACAAGGATTCGTGTGACGAATCATAGGAACAAAATTGACAAGTTTGGCGAGTGGCATTGGGCTTAGCTCAATGATCAAGGAGGATGAGATGTAAATCCACTAGGATAAGGGAGAAAATCCTAGCGTAATACAATTGAAAATGCAAACTTTTTCATGGTTGGGTTGCATATAATGAAGTAATATGGGTCAAAGAGTTATTAGGTAGGCCCATGTGAAGTTTCTCTTTTAATTTTGTTAAGCTGGCTCATAAGATTTGGGACTACAAGAGCTATTGATCAGTCAATTGCTCTCTAGTTCTTGATTTGACTTTGGTTTATTCATATTTATTTATTTATTTACTCATATCTAGCTTGTAAGTTCCTCTTCTTATGGAATGAGGGCTTTCGCACTATGAAAACCGCAGGCAACCAAATAGTTAAGGCTATTATGCATATTATTTTCGTCTTCTAAATTGCGAGAGATCAAGGTATTAGTTCTTTCAAGAACCTTGCATACTTATCAAGTCTTACGCTAGCGAATGTAGAGTTATCACTAACGTCCTTCCTTTCTTTTATGTTCTTTCTTTACCCTTGTGCTTAAATCAATTCTATTTGATTCTTACCCTTGTGTTTAAATCAATTCCATTTGATCCTTATGCTTAGCCATATGAAAGAGAACAAAGAACTTATGATTTCTTTCCTTATCGGGACCAAAATGCTACCTATGTGTCTTATTTTGTTTTTTTGTGCATCTTTGTCTAGTATGATAGTTCAATTTTATTTGGGGTGCATAAGTACAATTTTTGAATGAAAGTGTGTCAAAGAGGTAATCACAGGCACCCGATCCAATACTTAAACAAATGCGAAGAAATAAAATTAGTTGATCGAGTATTGATATTCTTCAAATGAACACTAGACGAATCTTTTAAAGGAAATAGGGAATAACGAGAATCGAGGCATGCCCAAATATTCTGATTTAGGATTTGCACCATTTTGATCTTCATCATTTCTTGTTCCTTTATGCACGAGGACTCTTAATGACACATGGATTGGCATAAGGAATCATGGGAATGCAATGACGAGTTTGACTAGTGGCATTAGGGCTTAGCTTAATGATCAAGTAGGATGAGATGTAAATCCATGCACATAAGGTAGAAATCATGTTGTTTTTTATTAATCCAAGTGCAATACACTTGGAATGCGAGCTTTTTGATGTTTGGCACCCATATAATGATGTTATTTGGGTCAGAGCTTTAATTTGGTAGGTCCACATGAATTTCCCTTTGTTTTCACCAACCTGGCTCATAAAATTTGGGATTATGAGTGTTGTTGACCAATCAACTCCTCTCCAGTTCTTGATTTGACTTTAGTTTATTCATCTTTTTTTATTTATATATTCATATTTAGCTTCTAGTTTCTTCCTCCTTTAGAATGAGGGTTTTTGCACTATTAAAACCGCATGCAACTGAATACTTGAGGATAGTGAGCATATTATTTTAGTTTTGTAGCTTGCAAGAAATCAAGTTATGGGTTTTCTCAAGAACTTTGTGAACTTATCAACACTTTCTTTTGTATTTTTCATTTACCCTTGCATTTAAATCGATTCAATTTGATTCTTACGCTTAGTCGAATAGAAGAGAACAAAGAACTTTTGATCTCATCCCTTATCGGATCCAAAATCCTATCTATATAATCATTTTGTTTGTCTCTTTTTTGCCTCTCTTTTTAATCTTTATATATTATGATGGTTTGGTTTTATTTGAGGAGCATAAACACGATTATTGAGTGAAAGAGCCTGGAAGAGGCAATCACAGGCACTGATCCAATCCTTAGGCAAATGTGAAGAAAGAAGATTAGTTGATCAAGTATTTATATCATTAGAAAATTATTTGATCAAGTATTTATATTATTCTTTGAATGATCATGGATGAATCTTCTGGTGGAAACAAGGAACGACGAGGATCAAAACACTATCAAGGTCTCTATGATTTTTTATTCCTCTAGGCACGAGGACTCCTGATGACATAAGGATTGGCTTAAGGAATCATGAGAATGCAATTGACAACCTTGACCGGTTGTATTAGGGCTCAACTTGATGATCAAGTAGGAAGAGATGTAAATCCACACGTGTAAGGGAGAAATCGTGTTGCTTTTGATTAATCCAACTGTGAATGAGTGTGTTTTAATGTTTGCAGGCATACAATAAAGTGAATTGGGCTGAAAAGCTATTAGGTACGCCGATGCGAATTTCCCCTTATGTTCATTAAGGAATCATGGGAACGCAATTGATAAGCTTCACCGATGGAATTAGGTCTGATACGGATGGGCTAGCATAAGAAAAGCTTGAAGATGATGGAATTTATGAGGAGTATGAAAGGAAAGCTAAGGGTGCTAAAGGTGGGCTAAGCTTGCTACAAGGCCCAATAACAAGGTCTAGAGCTAAGAAGTTGCAACAAGCTTTAAAGGGCTATATACAAGATTGGGCTAGCAAGGAGAGTCAATTTGAAGGTCCAAGATCCACAACTATTAAGGAGCATCAAGATTGGGCTTTATTAACTCTATTGGAAGTCTAAGCCCATGAAGAACCAATGAAGTCTGAATTATGCTTATAGGCCTTGGTTTAGTTTTATTTTTAAACATTGAGATTATTTAAGGCATATTAGTGTTTTCCTATTAGTTGTCTTCTAGGGTTTATTTCAAGTCTATTTAACTTGAACCAAGCCATATGTTATAAAAAGTTTTTGATTATTAATGATATTTCATTATTTTAGCAACAATTGCTTGAATTCTTGAATTCTTGTTGAATGCATTTAACACTTATCAAACATTTTATCTATCTTTATAGCATGCTAGGATTAGGGTTTAAAGAACTGAGTTTTCTTTTGGGTCTAATTCCATTAATCAACTTTATAATCTGATCTAGCGTTATCTGACGATTTAATTCAATTTGTTAGTGGATTTCTAGGTTAGTGATATATGGGTTCATAACTATTAGAGTTCATATATTTTATTCCTAAAGGTTCTTAAGATTTGGTATTAGAGATTTGGCTATTGAAAATCAGATTGTGTATCCTTACTCTTTCAAGTTATTGAGTTGTATTTTTGTGAAGGTATTTTGGCTTCTTAGAGATCTTGGAGTGGAGGTACGATTGTGATCTTGATTTACATTATCATTCTTATTTTTGTGTAATTTCATATTCATATCTAGTTAAAAAGAAAGTATAAAAAAAAAAGAGAAAAGTATTAAAAAAATTGAATCTTGAAGAAGTTTTCGCAATCTTGAAAGCTCTCTTGAATTTCTTGATTTTGTTGAACTATCTTGTGTATTTTCTTGAAAATTTTAATTCTTGATTTCATTTTTGAGTATTTGTAGGGGCTAATCTTGTTATTCACATTTTCTTTGACAGAGAAGCTTCTTATATTTTAGGAAGTGGTGTAGCTAGAAAGTAGCTAATCTATTCAATTCAGTGAGATAAGAGGATTTGCTTAGTAGATCTAATTATATTGACAACAAACCAACTAGAGAATAGATCAAACTCTAAAAATACAATCTCATATCCTAATTGCTTATTGATTCCATGAATTTTCTCCTTCTTTTCTCCTTTTTAATTGTTCTTGAGCTTTTGGGCAGAATTGAGAGAATTGGTGCGCAATGATTGTTCAAGCAATTTTTATTAACTTTTTTAGAGACTTTTGTTTCTAATCTAATTGTCTATTGATTAAACAACATTATTGAAGGTTTTAAATTGATCTTGAAGTCTAAAATTGGGTTTTGGTTGCTGTTTGATTGGAGAAAGGATACAAGAACCCAAATTACAATCTTGCTTTCTTAGAGGTTTCTCTTCAACTCTTGCCTTGTAATTCTGCTTCTTTAGTAATTTCTATTATTTTTCATCATTCTTGATTGATGATGTAGATGATTATATGCATAATTATTGATTGTTTATTAGTCATTTATTCGTGTATTTGAGTCATATTTATTCCTGTTTGATCGCACTTTGGTATGTTTCTAAGTTTTTCAGGTTTTCGGACTCATTGATGGGAAATTGATGATTTCTAGGCAGAAACCAAGCTATATGGATGATTTACGCATATTAGATGTCTGTCGAGGTCGATTCCTTGATTAGCATGCAATTCGAGGCCTTCGGACGGGCAATTGCATGACCATGCACATTTGCACGGCCTCCCTTGCCCTTTGCACGGACCTTGCATTATGGCACGGGCCATTGCACGGGCCAATGCACGGGTCGGTGCACGGGCCATGCATATTAGCACGGGGTGTTGCACAGGCCATGCATATTTGCACGGGTCGTGGCACGGGTCATGGCACGGGCCATTGCACGGGGTAGTTCACTTCTGCCTATAAGTAGGCGCACGTAAAATGAGAAAGGGTTCCGCTTCTGATTTTTAGACTTCTCTACGCGTGCGACCCCTCACTTCTACACCTATGTTCTAGACATTTTGAGAGATCAACATCGTAAAGGAGTGATTTGGGAGATTTAAGCAAAGATTGAAGGTTCTAGACGATTGACTAAGACATCTGAGATCCATACTTGAGGCTGGTTTCAGAATTGGCACTTGCGACATTTCCACTCCGATTCGAGAGAAGAGGGGTTACATGTTCCAATTCCTTTTCTTTTATTTATTTTCTTTTGTATTTGTTTCTTTCATTATGAGTAGCTAGGGCTGCCGAACCTATTGGGGTTCACCTTTGTTGATGGATTGTGTTTAACTGTTAGATTTTTATTTGCCATTCTTGTAATCTTCTTACTGTTTAGTAATAAAATTTGATTCAATTATTTTGCGACGTTGAATTAATTGTCTTTTGGGTTGTTTCTTGACATTGAGAAATGCTTGTTACAACTAGAAATTAAATAGTAAGAACTGGTAGTTAACACTTAGAGATAAGGTTAATTCACTCGCCGGATTAAGAACTAAAAACTCTTAATAGATCTAAATGATGCTTAATGCTAATCTGTAATAATTTGATAGAAAGAGATTCCATTAGGTTAGTGCAGGTTTAGGAATTCGGTGAGCTCGAGAGAGGAGTCGAGTTCGATTCAGGATTTAGGCGCGGGTAGCAAGATTGGTAGTTTATAAAATCAACCTTAGAATTCCATCACTTAGGTCCCCTTCGGGTTTCCTTCTTTGTTATGGTTGTCTTTTGATTGCCAGTTGTTGTTGTTCCTTTATTTGCATTTATAAGCATTAGTTAATTAATTTAGCCTTCTCACACCTTATTTTAGACTAAATAACATAGCGAACAGTAGTAACTTTAGGTTCACCCGATCTCCAAGGATACGACCTTTATACTCACTAGTGCTAGACCGCATCGATAGGTTCACTGTCTTAGGTGTAGGTTGCATTATTAGCCCATCATGTTTTTGGCGCCGTTGTCGGGGAATTAATGATGAACTAGAGTGAATGGTTTTTGTGTTAGTTTAGTCATTATCTATTTATTTATTTATTCTTTATTTTTTTATTTTTTATTTTATTATTTTTGTTGATTAGTGGTTGTTTGGTTGTCGGTTTCAAGTAGTTTATGACGAGGAGCTCTAACCCTGATCCCATAGCACCCTTATCTTACCCAGAGTGCTCACTTAGATTATTGAGACGACATTTGCAGGCAGTTGAGGAGGAGGACGGAGTTACACTTCAGGTTCAAGGAGCTGACACGATAGAGAACCTCAACCCCTAGGCTGATGATCAGAGGACGATGTATGAGTTTGCTCGACCATCTTTGGATGAGACAAAAACTAGTATAGTCTGACCTGCTGTAGCGGCCAACAATTTTGAAATAAAAGCCAACGTCATCCAGATGATCCAGTAGATCGTGTAGTTTGGAGGATTGCGCTGCGGGGATCCCAATGCTCATATATCCAACTTCTTGGAGATTTGTGAAACATTCAAGATAAATGGAACAATCGATGACGCCATTCGACTGAGATTGTTTCCATTTTCCTTGAGGGACAGAGCTAAGAGATGGTTGCAATCTCTTGAAAAATTTTATATAAGTATTTTCCTCCTGCTAAAACTGCAAGACTTAGAAATGACATATCTTCTTTTGTGCAGTTTGATGATGAAAGCATGTACGATGCATGGGAGAGGTTTAAGGATCTTTTGAGATGCTGCCCACATCACGAATTGCTAGTGTGGATGCAAGTTCAAACCTTCTACAGCGGGTTGAACCTTATGACGAGGTAGATGGTGGATGTTGCAGCAGGTGGAGTGCTAAACAGTAAGAAGCCCGAGCAGGCTCAGAATTTGATAGAGGAAATGGCCATGAATAATTATGAGTGGCAATCCTCTAGGAGCCGACCAGGAAGACAAGGAGTGGTTAACCAAATAGATTCTACAACAGCCTTGGTAGTTCAGTAAGTTTTTAGATATTTTTAGACAACTGCATATTAACTTGCCTTTTATTGATGCATTGGAGCAGATGCCAAAGTATGCCAAGTTCTTAAAGGACATACTTAGCAAAAAAAGGAAGTTGGAGGAGGTAGCCTATGTTCAACTTAACGAGGAGTGCTCAGTGGTGTTTCAGAGCAAGTTGCTAGAGAAACGTCATGATCCAGGGAGTTTCACTATTCCTTGCACTTTATGTAATTTGTGTGTTGATGATGCATTAGCTGATTTGGGGGCTAGCATAATTGTCATGCCTACTAGTTTGTTCATTAAGCTAGTTTTGGGGGAGGCAAAATCCACTAGGTTGTGCATTCAATTAGGTGACCGTTCTGTTAAGCTTCCTAGGGGAATTGTGGAGAATGTGCTAGTCAAGGTAGATAAGTTCATATTTCCTGTGGACTTTGTGGTTATGGATATGGATAATGAGCATGGTGTACCATTGATTTTTGGGAGACCTTTCCTTGCCACAGCTAGAACTAAAATAGATGTATTTAAGGGGAAGTTAGAACTTAATGTAGGGGATGACTGTGTTACTTTTAGTTTACCCCCATTTGACAGTTCTTCCACCGACCATGTTCATGCCATTTGTAGTATTGATGGAATTGGTCCTGCATGTAATAAACAACCACAGGATGTACAAATGGATGATGCTATACATGTTTCTTTCCCTGTTAATATGTGTTATTAATCTGAAGAAAACAACTTGTATCAATTTGAGACTTTGTGCCATGATAGACCCGAGAAGGGTAGTTACAAGTTTTTTTTTGGCAGGTCACTTAGCCGGAATTCGGAGTGGATGAATGGACATCCCAAATCGGTGTAGAGAGCACCTCCTTGGTCATATACTGCACACATCAGACCTTCTCATTGCGCTTATATGCCTCGAGCCCCAACTTACTTTGAGCCCACCTTCTCAATTTGCCCGCGATGCAAGAATGCTGCTGCAGAGTCCAGCTAGACAACTCAAACAAAAAAAAGCACCTTCGGGAGGCATTCCCGAATCTATTTATGCTTTTTGAATTTTTGGACATCTTTTTATTTATGTAGTTATTTATTTTAGTTAGATACTTCAGTTTGTTTTTAGTTTGTTTTATTTTGAGGAGATTTTATTTTATTGAACCTTTTACTAGATGTTGCTTGGGATGTCTTTATCCTTGAGTTTTGAAGGAGTTAGCTTACTATGCTCATGCGTAATTTTGAGGACTAAATATATTTTTGGAGTGTTAAAGCAGACATCACGGGCAGTATCCAGTAGACTTTCTAGTTCTTATCTCTTTATGTTGTCTTGTTTTTCTTTTAGCTTTCCATTTTTTTTGTGGACTCCCATAATTTGTTTCTTTGTGCATATTTTATTTCTTTTTGGAATGCCTACCTTGTTCACACTGAGGATAGTGTTTTCTCAAGTGTGGGGTAGGTACCTTATTTTTGTGCAGGTACCAATTTTGTTTCTGCTGTTTTTATCTTGCTTTCATTTCCCTTATTGATAGAGTCCATTCATTCTTACCGTCCTTATCTTGAGTTTTGTTTTAATCAAGTAGTTGATAATTTTTCTCTTTTGAATGGATACCCGTATAGTTTTTTATCAAATCTTGTTGAAAGAAGGCAGTGAACGAATCTCTTAATTTCAATCAAGCCAGGTAAAACTGGTGTTTTTCCTTAATTGTTTTCATTTTACTTTATCTCGGATATAGAACACTGTTAATATTGATGCTTATTAGATTTTTTGATTGTTTAAACTTTGGTTTAAGAATTCATGAAATTTTATCCCATTCAAATGCTGAGGCTTTTATGCTCCTTCTGTTTTTTATTAGTGAGCATTGTGCAGAATTTTTGCTTCTAGAACTTGCTTTATGATGACTTTTGAGATTACATGAATTTTTGATAGTCATGAGATGATTCAGGCACTTAGGAATTACACAATTTGACGAAAAGCCTAACCCTGTTTTTCCCTTAGTGAACCCATTTTGAGCCTTAGCCTTTTTCTTTCACTGTAATTTACCTTTGACACTCATTTTATCACACTTCTATTCATTCTACCATTCTTTCTACCATTATTGCTAAAAATTATGTATGTTTATGCTGCATTTCATTTTGGATCAATTTGCATATACTCACTAAGTTACGAGATTTTCCATAGATGCTCCCTTCAATCCAAATGGTACATATCATTTTACTACTTTGATTGAGCATTGTATTACTTCATCCTGCATTATCTGTTGTTGCAGGATTTAAAAAAGAAAAAGAAAAAGAAGAAAAAACAAATAATTTCGAGCATCATCTTATTATTAGAACAACTTAGTATTCAATTTTGGTACAACATCTGATCCTTGGCTACATTCTTGCATTAACTGCGTAATTTTCCAGCAACTATTAGCTCACTTTCCATATTTCTCCGTACCCTACCTTAACCCTATTACAACCTGGCTCAAGACCCTTTAATCATGTTTATTGACTATTTTCACAGTAGTGGAGATTGGTTCTATAAGCAAGCTTATGGTAAGCACCTTTTTCTGTACTTTTGCGTTGAGAGCTTGGCCGTATTCTTTCACCTATATACACTCGTGTGTTTTGAGTGACATCTTGTAAGACATGGTTCTCGAATTCTCAGTTTGGATGGTTTATCATTTTAATTTTAACATCTTTATTAACTTTGTTCTTTGTCTTAATGATTTAGTGATTTGGGGATTTTAAGGAAATTCGTCACGGAGTTTTGAGACTTGTTTTGAGCCAACCTCCTACAAAGTATTTGATTGAGTTATTGGTATCTGTTTGAGGAGTGCATTGTTGATTGCTTGAGGACAAGCAAACGCTTAAGTGTAGGGTAGTTTGATGTAGATGATTCTACGCATATTTATTAATTGTTTATCAGTCATTTATTCGTGTATTTGAGTCATATTTATTCATGTTTGATCACACTTTGGTATGTTTCTGAGTTTTTCAGGTTTTCAAACTCATTGATGGGAAATTGATTGATTTTTGGGCAGAAACCAAGCTATATGGATGATTTACGCATATTAGATGTTTGTCGAAGTTGATTCCTTGATTAGCGTGCAATTCGAGGCCTTCAGACGGGCAATTGCACGGCCCGTTGTACGACCTCCCTTAGCGTGCAATTCGAGTCCTTCAAATGGGTAATTACACTGCCCATTGCACGACCTCCCTTACTCGTTGCACGGGCCATGGCACGGGCTAGGGCACTTCTACCTATAAGTAGGCGCACGTAAAATGAGAAAGGGTTCCGCTTATGATTTCTAGACTTCTCTACGCGCGCGACCCCTCACTTCTACACCTATGTTCTAGACATTTTGAGAGACCAACATCGTTTCAAAGGAATGATTTGGGAGATTCAAGCAAAGATTGAATGTTCTAGACGATTGACCGAGACATCCGAGATCCATACTTGAAATTTGGTTTCGGAATTGGCACTTCGCGACATTTCCACTCCGATTCGAGAGAAGAGGGGTTACATGTTCCAATTCCTTTTCTTTTATTTATTTTCTTTTGTATTTGTTTCTTTCATTATGAGTAGCTAGGGCTGCCGAACCTATTGGGGTTCACCTTTATTGATGGATTGTGTTTAACTGTTAGAATTTTATTTGCCATTCTTGTAATCTTCTTACTGTTTAGTAATAAAATTTGATTTAATTATTTTGAGACGTTGAATTAATTGTCTTTTGGGTTGTTTCTTGATATTGAGAAATGCTTGTTACACGAGGAGTCATACTACAACTAGGAATCATAATCCAACTAGGATTGTACACGAGCCACTCAAATATGATGGACCTCTAGATACTCCTATCAACTTCATTGAATATATGGAGGCATGGAAAAGTCAAAATAGGACCAAAATAAAGAAGTCAAGCTATTTGGATTCCAGTACTCAAGCATGAGCCGCTTATTACATGTTACTTAAGCCCAAATGTCATGTTTATTATTTGGGCTAGGGTTGGATGAATTTTAGGAGTATTTGTTCATTTAAAGAGGTCTTTTGGTAGTTGAAAGTGTTGTTTTAAGTTATCCTTTTAGTTTGGGAGTTCTATTCCTAATCTTATTATTATATGCTTCCTTATCATTATAGAATTATGTTTTTCGAAGGCCTACATAAGCTAGTACGACTTTCTATGTAAAAGGTTTGTTGAATATTGATTATTCTGGAGTTAATTCTATTCTTTCGTTCTTTATGAACTTGGTGAATTTATAAAGTGAAGACTTGGTATTTTACAAACTTAGTTTGATCTAAACCTTTGTTCATATTAAATAGCCTTTAATTGATTATAATTAAGGTTCTTAAGTACAAGTTATTTAAGGGTCTTGTTGGGAGTTGTAGTTTCTTTGCTTGATTAGGTGAATGATCCTTGGTGAAGACATCAACGTTGAATATGGGCTTGGCACAAGTTAGCCATGTTTATCAACTGATCCAATGTTTGGACAAATGCAAAGAAATAAAATTAGTTGATCAAGTATTGATATCATTTTTTGAATGATTGCAGATGAGTATTTTGGAGGCAAACGGGAACGACGAGAACTGAGGCTCGACCAAATATTACAATTCAAGATTTGCACCACTAGGGTCTCCATCATTCCTTGTTCCTCTAGGCACAATGAATCCTAAGGTATTGCCGTAACATAATAAAGTAGTTTGGGTCAGATGTTATTTTGTAGGCCCATGTGAATTTTCCATTGTTTTTATTAAGTTGGCATTTAAATTTTGGAACTATGAGAGTTGTTGACCAGTTAATTACTTTGTGGTTTGCGATTTGACTTTAGTTTATTCATCTTTCTTTATTTATATATTCATATATAGCTTCTAGTTTCTTTTTCTTATGGAATAAGGGATTTCTATTTGATCTTTATGATTAGTTGTATGGAAGAGAACAAAGAACTTTTGATTTCTTTCCTCACCAGATCTTAAGTCCTACCTATGTTCTCATTTTGTTCGTTTATTTTTTCCCTCTTTGTCTAGTATGATGGTTTGGTTTTATTTGGGGAACATAGACACGACTGTTGAATGAAAGCACGTGGAAGTGGCAATCATAGGCATCGATCCAATGCATGGACGAATGGGAAGAAAGAATATTAGTTGATCGAGTATTGATATCATTCTTCATATGATTTCATATGAAACTATTGGAGGAGTGAGAGAACGACGAGAATCGAGGCATGCCTACATATTCGATAAATGATTTGTTCCATTAGGAGCTCCATCATTACTTATTCCTCTAGGCAAAAGGATTCCTGATGACACAAGGATTGGCATAAGGAATCATAGGAATGCAATTAACTAGCTAGATTAAGAATTAACAACTCTTAATAGTAGTGGATTAATCTTAAGGCTAACCTAAAATCAATCGTTAGGAAGAGATTCTTTCGTTTAGGTTCTTAGGCTTAGGAATTCGGTGTTCTTGAGAGGGAACTCGAATTCAATTTAAAATCTGCTCACGAGTAATCACAATTGGTAATCAATCTAATTTCTACCTTTGCTAAAATCCAACTAGCATAGGTCCCCCTTGGGTTTGCTTTCTTTCTTTGATTGTTTCACTAAACCTTTGCAGATTGCTTGGCATTTAGCTAATCATTTAGCTTGCACCTAGTCATAGATTACTAATTTCCTCACCATTATTTAAGGTTAGATAATATAAGATGCTGGAGTAGTTCTAGGCTTACCCTCTCCCGAGAATACGACCTTGATACTCGCCATTAGTGCTAGTCTCCATCGATAGGTTCATTGCCTTAGATTTTAGCTGCATAAATAGCTCATCAGGCATGCAAAATATGATTCATTAATCTCATAAAAGTGCTGGGTGCATTAGTTAAGCCAAGTGGCATTACTAACCACTCATATAAACCTTGTTTCATTTTGAAAGTGGTTTTCCATTCATCCCCTCATGCATTCTAATTTGATGATAACTAGATTTAATATCAAATTTAGAAAACACACAAGAACCACGTAACTCATCCAACATATCATCTAGCCTAGGTTTAGGATGGCGATACTTTACTGTTATTTTGTTGATGGTATGACAATGAACACACATCCTCCATGTTCCATCTTTCTTAGGTACTAGAATCACGGGAACTGCACATGGACTCATGCTTTTTCTCACATACCTCTTATCCATAAACTCACTCACTTGCATTTGGATTTCTTTTGTCTCCTTGGGGTTGCATCTATAGGCTGGCCTATTCGGAATCCTTGCACCCCGAATGAGTGGTAATCCTTTAGGCACATCTTCGGGAAAAAGGTCTCCACATTCCTACAAAAGCTCAAAAACAATACTAGGAAATAGCCTCATACATGAGTATAAGCACTTGTTGTCTTAAGGTTAGTGTTTTCCTCACATCACTTGACTTTGCATATATACTCATTTTTCTTTCACTCTTTTCTTCCTTGTTTTCTCTCACCGGGTGTTTTCTATTACACACACTTTTTCCATTCAACTCACCTTTTTTGATTTTGTCTCTCTCTTGCCCCCTACCCAAAGTTTATGCATTTTAAGATTTAAGCTCCTCATATTGTTGTTTTATCCTCATTTGGTCATCATAAATGGTCTTAGGAGGTAATGGTCCAAGATTGAACTTTTGTCCATCCATAGTCAAAGAGTACCTATTCTTGAAACCATCCTATAAAACATGCTTATCATATTGCCAAGGTCTTGCCAATAAAACGTGACGGGCATACATGGGAACCACATCACATAATACCTCATCCTTATATCTACAAATTGAAAAGGAAATCAATACTTGCTTATTAACCTTCATAACTCCACTATCATTCAACCATTACAATTTGTAAGGCTTTGGATGCTTAATAATAGGTGAATTCAATTTTTCAACAAGTAAAGTACTAGCCACATTAGTACAACTACCACTATTCACTATCATGTTACACAACTTATTAACAATCAAACAATGAGTATGAAATAAATTTTCACATTGCTCCCCATGTTCATAATTTTTAACTTAGAAACTAAATGTGCGTCGTACCACTAAGACATCCCATTTAGCATATTCAACATCACTAACATCCTCTAAAGGTGGCATTTCATCCTCACTTTCACTTTCACTTTCGACTACCCCATCTCTTATAATCATAACTCTTTTATTAAGGCAATCATGTGCATAATGTCCAAGTTCTAAGCACTTGAAACATTTTATCCCTCTAGTTTGATTCTTACCTTTACCCTTGTTGCCCATATCTACTTTAGCTTTAGAATTATCAATTTTATGCTTAACAGTAGGTTTATCAAGCTTTTTACTCCAATTCGGTTTCCAAGAAGAAGAAGTGGAACTCGAATAAGGTTTAGAATCATACTTACTTGTACTCTTGCATTTGTGTTGCCTCTCAATCTTCATGGCCACATTCACTATGTCCTTAATCTCTACATAAGGTTGCAACTTCATTAGGTCAGTTATGTTCTTGTTCAATCAATTCAAGAACCTTGCCATGCTAGCTTCTCTATCCTCCACATTAGCCCTTATCATGGCTTCTTCCATCTCTTTTTTATACTCTTTTACACTCTTGGAACCTTGTGTCAAGGTTTATAGTTTTTGGTGCAGCTCCTTATAATAGTGACTAGGGACAAATTGCTTCTTCATGATGCATTTCACTCTCTACTCATGTATCAACGGGTCTAGCACCAATCCTCCTCCTTCCCCTATACAATTGATCCCACCAAACAAGTGCATAATCACAAAACTCCATAATAACAAGTTTTACCTTCTTTTCTTCAGTTTATGACAAGTAATAAAATATGCCATCTTAGAAAAGTGCTCTGCAAACCATAAAAATAAAATGATGCCCACATTTTGACCTAGGTAAACCCCAACTAAAATCCATAGAAATATCAATCTAACGCATACTAGGTACAAGTAGTGGCATATATAATCCATGAGGCTTAGATTTAGACTTAGCTTGTCCACAAACAATGCATTTATTACTAATTCCTTATAGATCTATATGCATGTTTGGCCAAATGAAAGTGATCATGTAAAACATGTAAAGTCTTAGCAACTCCAAAATGCCCCATAAGACCACCCTCATGTGCTTCCCTTACCAAAAGTTCACACAAGCTACTCTTCGGTACACATAATTTATTATCCTTAAATAAGAATCCCTATGCCTATAGTACTTTTCACACCCAAACTTTTCATATGCATGATAAAACTTGCTAAAATCATGGTCATCGATATATAAATCTTTAATATACTCAAAACTAAACAATTTAGCATCAAGAGTGCTAAGAAGCACATACCTTCAAGACAATGCATCAGCAACTATATTTTTCTTATCTTGTTTATAAAAGGCTACCAGAATTGTTGAATGAATCACTCTATTTTTCATTTAGAGTGATAGAATATATATACAACTAGAGTGCTGTAGCAACAACTAGCTAACAGCTACCAAGTTTGAACAATACAAAATGATTTGAATGAAACTTAAGGAGTAGTTACAATAGAAAATTAAGGATAAGGAATCAAATTTGAAATATACAACAGAATATTCACAGCCTGTATTATGGCCCCTCAAGATGGAGATCTGTCCAAGACTCCAATCTTGTCTCGTAGAAGAAGAAATCTGGTTCTTGTCAACGGTTTGGTTAGAGCAACAACTACTTGATCAATTGTGGAGACATGTGAAACACAAATGTACCATTCTGAACTTGATCTCACACAAAATGAAAGTCAATGGCCAAATGCTTCATTCTTGAATGAAAAACTGGATTAGAACATAGTTGATTGGCACCTAAATTGTCACAATATATAACTAGAGCAGAATTGATTTGCCGGCCAAGATGACGTAAAAGAGAAGTGATCCAATTGATTTCTGTAATAGTATTTGCAACTGACCTAACACGCCCATCAACACCAGGCCGTGAACACGGCCATGTTCACAGTAGCAGGAGGAATTATTTAAAAGAAAGAAAAGAGGAAAACAAAGGGGATATAATGAGGAGAGCGTCCCAAACCCTAGTTTTTCTCTCTTTAAGGGTTTTCTAAGCTAAAACCAAGAAAAAAGGAGACTTGGATCAAGGTTTCAATTGGATTCTCTTCGAAGATTGAAGATTGGGCGAGGTTCATTGATTGGCTTCAATTCGAGTAATAGGAACAAGAATTGATTCAAGATTGGGCAAGAGGAATTGGCTCTGTTTACTCTCATCCAAGGTTGTAATCTGGTTTCTCTACCTTTACTCATTGTAATTGAATGCTTGTGGGTTTTGATAATGAACATGATTAGCTAAACTTGTTAACCCATTGGGGTTCTTTATTTATGGATTTTTGTACTTAACTTTTGAATTGAATGTATTGATTCTCAATATTGGTTTGCAATGAAAGTGCTTGTTGATTTATTCTTCATATCGTGTTGAATGATTTTTAAAATTTGAATGTTCTTGAGAAAGATGTTTAGGTTTGAATTGTCCCTTATAACCTAGAATTGAATTCGCCTAGAGATAGGGTGTTCGTTCTACCGGATTGAGAATTAATAACTCTCAATAGTGTTAAATGGTATATAATGCTAATTTGGATAATTAGAGTTAGGAAGAGATTTCACCTAATTATTCTAAGTTAAGATGTTAGTGTCCTTGAGAAAGGCGTTAATTGCATAGAGATTTCCCTATGGAAATTGAATTCAATCAATCAATTCCATCTTTAGTTTCCATTCCCTAGAGATAAGAATTCCTAAGGGGTTATTCCTTTACGTGAATTAATCCTTCCCTAGTAGCCGTAGTTAGACAACAATTAGAGTAGCAATTAGTTAATTTAGGAATTATTCATCAACGCCATATTTTAGATTAGATAACAGAGAAGATTGAGTAGGTTTAGGTTCACACATTCTTTTGGGAATACGACACTTGGTACTCACCGTTAGCTCTACTCCACCGATAGGTACACTGCCTTAGGTCGTAGTCTTGCTTGACTTTGCAACCATCAAGTTTTTGGCGCCGTTGCCGGGGAACGGTTTTCTTTGAGCTAAATTGAAATTTTGATATTTGTTAGTCTAGTCATTTCTCTTTTTGGTTATAGTTTGTTTTCTGTGTATAGTTTTTGTTCTTATTTTGTTTGTTGGTGTTGTTGTTCTTTGTTGTGCTCAGGTAGTTTATGATAAGGAGCTCTAATTCTGATCTTACAGAGCCTTTACCTAAACCCGAGCGCTCTCTTAGATTGCTAAGGAGGCATTTGCAGACAGTAGAGGAGGAGATTGGAGCAGAGATTCTTATTCTTGGAACTAGTGAGATGGAGAACCACAATGCAAATGGAGGTGATGATGATAGGACCATGTATGAGTTTGCTAGGCCCTCTCTAGCAGGGACGCAAACTGGGATAGTGAGGCCTCCCGTGGCAGCCAATAATTTTGAAATAAAGCCAAACGTGATCCAAATGATCCAGAATATGGTGCAATTTTGAGGATTGGCGAGCGAAGATCCAAACGAGCATATCGCCAACTTCTTGGAGATATGTGATACCTTTAAGATTAATGGAACAACCGATGATGCCATACGATTGAGGTTGTTTCCTTTTTCTTTGAGGGATAGAGCGAAAAGATGGCTGCAGTCCTTGCCACAGAAAATGATCACTACTTGGACTTTTTTGGCTGAAAATTTTTTGAATAAGTATTTCCCTCCTGCTAAGACTGGTCAAATACGAAATAACATATCTTCTTTTGTGCAGGGTGAAGGAGAATCGATGTACGAAGACTGAGAGTGCTTCAAGGACTTGTTAAGGTGTTGCCCACACCATGGTCTTCCTCTCTGGATGCAAGTGCAGACATTCTATAGTGGCATGAATACGGCCACTAGACAAATGGTAGATGCAGCTGCAGGGGCAGCTATCAATAGCAAAACACCTGAGCAAGCCTAGGATTTGATAGAAGAGATGGCCACCAACACTTATCAGTGGCAAACCCCACGGGCTAAAGGTCCAAAGCCCGCTGTATGTCGGGTTGAGGCAGATGCTACAGCAGCCTTGGCGGCACAAGTAAAGCGACTCTCTAAAAAGATAGAACAACTTCATATGCCAGTCCAAGCAGCACAGCCCGGATGTGAATTCTGTGGTGGACCGCATTAAAGCACTAATTGTAAGCAGGAGGTATGTTTGCATGTTCTATGCCTACTAATGTTCCTAACGTTGAGCATGTTGATTATGTAGTTAGGTAGCAGAATGATCCCTACAGCAGTATATAAAACCCAGGGTGGAGGAATCATCCTAATTTTGGATGGAGGAATTCCAATAAGCAAGGTCCACTAGGATATCAGAGGTTGCATCAGCAACAACCTATGCATTATGTTCCCCATGAACCAGGAGGTAGTTAAGAGAAGAAGCCTAGCGTGGAAGAGTTGATGACGAAGTTCATTGCAACTTTAGAGAACATATTTCAACAAACGGACACTACCATTCGGCATCAACAAGCTTCAATTCATAACTTGGAAACTCAAATTGGGCAGTTGTCTAGGATTATGGTTGAGAGGCAACCAGGCACACTTGCAAGTAACACAGAGTCTAATCCAAGGGAGCATGCCAAAATAATTACTTTGAGATCAGGTAAGGAACTTCCTAGTCCATCTATGCCTTTTACTAATGATGATTTTGATGTGCAGGTGGATGAGTCAGAAAAGGAAGACAAGCCTGAGGAGAAAGGAAAGGAAGCAGTTGAAGAGAAGGAGGATTCGAAGAAGATCCCCTCGAGGCCATACTAAATCCCATTCCATATCCTGCAAGACTCAAGCAGGATAAAGTTGATTAGTAATTCAGTAAATTTTTAGATCTTTTTAAACAATTGCGGATTAACTTGCCTTTTATTGAAGCTATTTCACAGATGCCAAAGTATGTGAAGTTTTTAAAGGAGATTCTAAGCAACAAGAGGAAGTTAGAGGATTTAGGATTGGTGACCTTGAATGCAGAATGCTCAGTAGTGTTTCAGAGCAAGATTCCAGTCAAACGACGTGACCTAGGGAGTTTTACTATACCTTGTTTGATTGGGGATAAATTGAAATTGCTAGCATTAGCTGATTTGAGAGCTAGCATCAATTTGATGCCTAGCTCATTGTTTGAGGAGTTAGGACTAAGCATATCTAAGCTAACTCCTACTAGGATGAGTATACAACTAGCAGACAGAACTGTTAAATACCCGAAAGGGATTATAGAGGATGTGCTAGTTAAACCGACATATAAGGAGTTGAATAATAGCTATCTTTATCTCCACCCCAATCTGCATCTGAGAAGGCATGTAAGGTGGCATCTGAACTCTGATGAAGTTGTAAGTCTTTGTTTTTAGTGCCAACAAGATAGCGAAATATTCTTTTCACAAGAAGCCAATGTTCATTAGTCGGTTTATGCATAAATTGGGACAATTTATTGACTGGGAAAGCAATATCAGTCCGGTCATTAATAGATATTGAAGGCGCCAATGGCGACTCTATATTCGAGGATCTGAAGAAGTTCACTTGAGTGCATCATTGATGACAATGGAGGACTCATCAGTGTCTACACAGGCTTTGCATCTATCATTTTGGTGCGAGTTAATAAATCTCTCAAGTATTTTCATTGAGATAGCAATAAACCTTTCTGATTCGGAACAACTTCGACACCAAGAAAATATGACAATGGTCCTAGATCTTTTATTGAGAACTTTGTAGCAGGAGTGCTTATAAATTGTTCTATGTTGTCGACATTATTACCTGTAATAATAATATCGTCAACATATACCAAAATATAAATTAGATCACCTTTAGACTGATGTACAATGAGAGATGTATCTGCATATGAATTTTTAAATCCCAGTTGAAGAATAAAATTTTTCAATTCATGGTACCATGCCCCTAGGGCTTGCTTCAACCATAAATTGCTTTCCTTAGTTTGCAAACATGTGAAGGATTTTCTGGATCAATGAAGCCCGGTGGTTGACACATGTACACTGTCTCATGAAGATGTCCTTGTAAGAATGCATTGTGTACATCTAGTTGTCATAGCAACCAACCTTTAAACAATGAAATGCTCAAGACAAGATGTATTATTGTTGGTTTAATCACCAAGCTAAAGGTATCATGATAATCCACACCTGGCCTTTGATGAAATCCTTTAGCAACCAAAAGAGCTTTAAACCTGTCAACAGTACCATTAGAGGAAAATTCAGTATGGAAAATCCATTTACAGCCAACCACATTCTTAGAAGGATCTGATGGACATTTGGATGTGAATTGGTCCTAGCACTCACCCTATGCGTCTGTTTGTGTGCATGAGGTTCAAAAGAAGTCAAAGAATGATAAAGGGAAGAATTTAAGCATAATTGGACGTCAAAGCTGCCGAAACAAGCTAAGTATGCACATGAGGAAGCTGAACAGGGCCGTGTTAGTTTCAACACTGGCCGTGTTCCCAACACGAGCACCAACACGGCCGCGTTCGGTACATCAAACATCAAAGAAAAAGAAGTTTTTAGGGAGCACGACCATAGAGAGTAACACGGGCATAAACACCAGCACGTGTTTGGAACACGGGCATCAACATGGCCGTGTTGGCGGCGACAGTGGGAATTAATTAAAAGAAAGAAGAGAGGAAAGAAAAAGGAGAGCGCGAGATAACGTCCTAAACCCTAATATTTCTCTCTCTAAGGATTTTCTGAGGTGGAACCAAGAAAAAAGGAGACTTGGATCAAGGTTTCAATCAGATTGCCTTCAAAGATTGAAGATTGGGCGAGGTTCGTTGATTGGTTTTCAAATAGAGCAAGAGGAACAAGAATCGATTCAATTCGAGCAAGAGGAATTGGGGCTGTTTACTCTAATCCAAGGGTGTAATCAGGTTTCTTTACCTTTACTCATTGTTGTAATTGAATTCTTGTGGATTTTGATAATGAACATGATTAGCTAGATTGATTAGATCCATTGGGATTTCTTTACTATGTTGGTTGGTATTATATTGTTGGATTGTTTGGGTTAGTTTTGTATTCTTCTTGCTTTCAATATTAACAAGATAATGCATTATTCATGAGATGTTGTGAATTGTGTATTTAGATTGCTTTGTGTGATTGAGAAGTCCATTTGGCAATTGGAATTTTGAATAGCAAGAACTAGTTAATAATCGCTTAGAGATAATGATAATTAACTAGCTGGATTAAGAATTAACAAAGCTTAATAGAGGCGGATTAAAGCTTAATGCTAATTTAAGAATGAATCGTTAGGAAGAGATTCCAACTTTAGGTTATTAGGTTTAGGAATTCGGTTATCTCAAGAGAGAAACCGAATTTGGTTAAGAATTCATCCACGGGTAGCATAATTAGACTCACCAATCCTTTATCTTTTGTTTGATTGCCAACTAGCTTAGGTTCCCTTTGGGTTTGCTTTCCTGTCTTGGTTATTTTATTTATCAATTACTCATGCATCTCCCTTAGAACTTAGCTTGTAGCTATTAGTTAGTTTAGAAAGTATTCATCACTCATTTTAGGTTAATATAACAAAGAACAAAGGAGTAACTCTGGGCTTTCACTTTCCCGAGGAATACGACCTTGATACTCACCATTAGTGCTAGACTGCATCGATAGGTACACTGCCTTAGATTGTAGCTAACACAGATAGCAACCATCAAGTTTTTGGCGCCGTTGCCGGGGAATGTTTGAAAAATATAGTGAAATTTGCTATTTGGTAATTTAGCCATTCTTTTTATTTCAGTTTTATTTGTACATATTTATTTAGTTAAGTTTATGATTCAGATAGTGAATGATAAGGAGGTTCAATGCTAAACTCTTTGTATGACACGTTGGAAAATGGGATCAGGAACCAAGAGAGTGCTAAAAATTAGGATACCCGTGCATCTTTAGAAGCTCGAGTGGAATCGTTTTGTAGGGCTACCGATCAACTCTCCACTCCTATCCTTTCATCTCAAGTTTTTTGTGAATTTTGTTGTGGTTTGCATCTGAGTAATGATTGTCCATTATATAGTGATGTTGCTCATTGTTCTTATAACTATGAATAGGTGAATTATACGGGAAGTTGGCTAAATGACTCGTATGGAAGCACCTACAATCAAGATTTGAGCATTCATTCACCCTTTGGATGGAGCTTAGATGGCCAAGAACCACCAGAATATCAGCAGCCTAATCTTGCACCATCAACTCAAGGTGAAGAGTTAGTGTCAAAGGAGCTGATGATGAGGTTTATTGCAAGTCTTGAGGATAGATTCCAACAAACAGAGAGCATACTTGAAGATTAACAAGCCTCGATTAAGAACATAGAGCATCAAGTAGGCTTAATCTTCAAGTTACTAGCTGAAGAGCAATTGGAAACTCCATCAAACGCTACTAAATCCGAGGAACACTTGAGCGCCGTCAGTTTGCGTTTAGGTGAAAATTTTTCTGGGTTATCTATTATGTTTGACGATGATGCTTCCGTGTAGGATGACTCTTTGAACATGGAGATAGAACCAGAAAAGGAAGAGGCAAACATGATTCCTCTGAAAGACTATCAATAAGAATGCACAGTTGATGAGAACTAGCACCCCGAGGGTTGAGCACGGCCTGGACTCCGGCCGTGCTGAATTACCAAGAGGCTATCCCCAATTGTGCCATTTCAGCACGACTTCCGTAGCCACCACGGCCTCCAGCACGGCCTGTGGTGGCTCAGCACCGGCAAACACGGCTTGGAAGGAGTCGGCCTGTGACTCAGTTGACCTTTGCTAGACTCGTGCGTCTTTGAATCATCATAACCTGGACTCCGGCCGTGCTGAATCATCACAGCCTGGACTCCGGCCATGCTGAATCAACTATATAGGCAATTTTGAGTTCTTTTGGAGGGGAGACGATTTTTGGACTCAATTCTAAGACACACACTTAATCAATTGTTTTCCTATACCTCAATTGTAGACCTTGAGAGATCAAAAATTCATCAATTGAAGGAGGGATTTCACTTGTTCAAACATCGAATTGAAGATCAAGACAAACTTTGGGAGCATTCAAGAGGCAACTAGGGTTTGAGATTTCGAATTTGCAATTTTAGGGTTTCTCATTCAGCTTGAAAGAGAAGGGTGTACATGCCTTTAATTTGTTTTTCCTTATTTTGTTCCCTAATTGCTTTAACCATGAACATGAGTAGCTAGATCTTTTGAATCGATTAGGGTTCACAATTCTTGATGGATTATGCTTAATTGTTAGTTTTTATAATTGTCATTCTTGTAATCTTCTTGCTATTTAGTAATAAAAGTTTGATACAGTTAATTTGAGACGTTGGATTAATTGTTTTTTAGCTTGTTTCTTGACATTGAGAAATGCTTGTTACAACTGGACATTGAATAGTAAGGACTGGTAGTTAAACTTAGAGATAAGGTTGATTTACTCGCCGGATTAAGAACTAATAACTCTTAATAGTTTTAAATCATACTTAATGCTAATCTGTAGTAATCTGATAGGAAGAGATTCCATTAGGTTAGTGCAGGTTTAGGAATCCGGTAAGCTCGAGAGAGGAACCAGGATTCAATTCAGGATTTAGGCACGGGTAAGCAAGATCGGCAATCCATACAATCCATTTTTAGAATTCCATCACTTAGGCTCCCTTTTGGGTTTGTTTCTCTTTTTGCAATTGTCTTTTGATTGTCCGTTGTTCTTCATTTACTTATTTGCACTCATAACCATTAGCTGGTACGTTAGAACTTTCACACCCTATTTCAGACTAGATAACATAGCAAACAGTAGTAACTCTAGGTTCACTCGATCTCCAAGGATATGACCTTGATACTCACTAGTGCTAGGCTGCATCGGTAGGTTCACTGCCTTAGGTGTAGGTTGCATAAAGAGCCCATCAAGTTGCATCATCTGTCTTGTGGCATGAATGAAATGTGCTTTTGCTAAACCTATCAAAAATAATAAAATAGAATCTTTCCCTCCCCATGACTTAGGTAATCCTAAAACAAAGTCCATAGAAATGTCTATCCAAGTTTCATTCGGTATGGAAAGTGGAGTATACAACACATAAGGCATCACTTTAGATTTAGCTTGTTTACAAGTGATGCATGTCTCGCATATTCTTTTAACATCTCTTTTCATTTGTGGCTAAAAGAAATGATTACTTAAAACATCTAAAGTCTTTCTTACACCAAAAATGCCCTATCAAACCCCCACCATGTGCCTCCCTCACAAGCAACTCTCTTAAAGAAGATTGAGGCACGCATAAATTATTTTCTTTAAAAAGAAAATTATCATGTCTAGAACTTGTCAAAACTCCCTTTCTCACATGCCCCATATATATTAGCAAAATCATGGTCTGAATTATATAATTCCTTAATGAACTGAAAATCCAATAATTTATATCTAGTGGAGAAATTAGAGCATACCTTTTACATAGAGCACGGCAACAACATTCTCTTTATCCTGTTTGTACTTGATTTATGAAAAGGATTCAATAAATTCCACCCATTTAGCTTGCCTATGGCTTAGCTTCCCTTGTTCTTTGAGATATTTCAAGGACTTGTGGTCGGTGTGTATAATAAATTCCTTATACCAAATATAATGTGGCCATGTCTCTAAAACTCATACAAAAGCATAAAACTCTTTGTCATAAGTTGGGTAGGTTAGAATTACTCCACTTAGCTTCTCATTAAAGAACGCAATTGGTTTTCCTTCTTGCATCACGACTCCACCAATACCTATTCCACTTGCATCACACTCAACCTCAAAGGTTTTAGCAAAGTCAGGCAAAGCAAGTAAAGGTGTTGAACTAAGTTTGTCTTTTAGCAAGTTAAAAGCATCATCTTGTTTTTTTCTCCACTTGGAACCCAAATTCTTTTTAATGCATTCAGTTAAAGTGCAACAATTGTAGAGAATTCCTTAATAAATCTCCTATAAACGCTATCAAGACCATGAAGACTCCTAACATCATGCACACTAGTAGATTTCAACCACTCCCTAATTATATTAAGTTTTCTTAATCAATATGAATTCCCTTGTCATTAACAATATATCCAAGAAAAGTAATTTCATCAGTGCAAAAAGTATATTTCTTAAGATTAGCATATAATGTCTCTTGCCTTAAAACATCAACAACAAGCTTAAGTGTATTACATGCTCATCTAAAAGATTTGCTATACATAAGAATACCATCAAAATAAACCACTACAAATTCTCCAATGAAAGCGCGCCAAACATGATTCATCAATCGCATAACTGTACTTAGCGCATTAATTAAACCAAACGATATGACTAACCACTCATATAATTTATGTTTTATTTTGAAAGTGGTTTTCCATTCATCACCCTCACACATTCTTATTTGATGATGTCCAGATTTTAAATCCACTTTAGAAAACAAACAAGCACTGTGCAATTCATCCAACATGTCATGTAGCCTAGGTATAGGATGGCGATACTTTACTGTTATTTTATTGACGGCACGACAATCAACACAAGTCCTCCATGAACCATCTTTCTTAGGCACTAAAATTACAAGAACCACATATGGACTTATGCTTTCTCTTACATACCCTTTATCCATAAGCTCACTCACTTGCCTTTGGATTTCTTTTTTCTCCTCGGGGTTGCATCTACATGCTGGCCTATTTCTATATCCTTGGATTTTGGAATTAAATTGATTGAAGGGTGTTTTATTGCATTCCATATGTATCATTAATTATTAGGGTGTAAGGTTGTTAAGATGATGATTTCCTATCGTTTGGTATCAAAGCTTGCTTCAAGTTATAGTTTGCTTATCATTATGTTTTGTGTTTTATTAAAGTTTCTCATCTTCTTCCAATTTCTTTACTTGTGCCGAATGTAGATTTTGAAGACCTGATAATTGAAGATGGCATAAAAGACAATGATTTACTATCTTTGAATGAATTCAATAATAAAGAGTCTATTGTTGATTATCAAAGCCAAATTGATTTATAAAAATAAATTAATGAATGATAATCTTTATTTGCTCTTTGTAAGTGTTTTTGCTTAAGTTCTTGCATAAACTTTGAACTTATCTTGTGGCATTCTCTAACCAAAATCTTGTGTTTGATTCTTAACTTATCAAATCATACTTGGTTTGTGGCTTTCGAAGTTGAATTCAAGTGCTAGTTTCATTGTTAGAACTAGTCATTCCTATCTTCACTTGAGGAGATCCTTGAGTTTTGGAATAATCTTGATTAGAGGGTGTTTTCTTGCATTCCATATATATCATAACTCATTAATTATTGCGGTGTATGGTTACTAAGATGATGATTTCTGATGTTCATCATTTTATACATGTTTATATGCCCAATTACTTCCATTTTTTAGCATAGTTATCTTGTTTTATGCCATAATCACATGTGTTTTGGTTACTTTCATGTTTCAGGTGATTATCGATGGACATTATCAGTAGTTGAGGGAAATATGTGCAAATACGGACCAGAATCCATCAAAATTCAGCAAGGGCTACCATTTCAATTTTCTGACTCTAGATCTCACATACACGAGCGAGCCACCCCTTTTTAGACTTCAATATTGGACTTTGGGAGACCATATTTCGCATATTGAAAGACGGATTTTAATGGTTCAAGCATCACACTGAAGATCAAGAGTGGGTTTTGAGGCAAATCAAGAGGAAATTTGGGAGATCAACCGTAATGTAGATTTAGATTTTGAGCTGCTAATCCAATTCGAGGGAAAAGGTTGTATCTATTTCATTTTCTTTATTCTTTCATTGTAATTGAATTCCTAGTTGTTTTAGACATGAACAAGTGTACCTACATCGATTAAACCTATTGGGATTTCCTTATTATGTTGGCTTAGTAATAAATTGTTGGATTGTTCAAGTTCTTTTTTATATTCTTTTTGCTTTCAGTATTAATAAGATATCGCATTATTCATGAGATGTTGTGAATTGTGTTCCTTAGATTGTTTTCTGTAATTGAGAAATTCATTAAGTAATTGGAATTTTGAATAGCAAGAACTGGTTAATGATCACTTAGAGATAAGGGTAATTGACTAGTCGGATTAAGAATAACAAAGCTTAATAGAGGTCGATTAAAGCTTAATAATCGATCGTTAAGAAGAGATTCCAACTTTAGGTTCTTAGTTTTGGGAATTTGGTTATCTTGAGAGGGAGACCGAATTCAGTTAAGAATTCATCCACGGGTAGCACAATTGGATTCATCAATCTGTTATCTTTTGTTTAAGATCACAAAGTGAACAGGAAATATGAATTTATCCACCTTAATAAGCACATTCTCTGCAACACCCCTAGGATACTTGGCTGAACTATCAATTAGTTGTATACTCATCGTAGTAGGTTTCGTCTCTTCCAGCCCCAACTTAGCAAACAGGTTATATGGCATTACATTAATGGTAGCTCCTAAATCAACTAAAGCTTCACAAATAGTTAGGTCACCTATAACATAAGGGATAGTAAAACTCCCTGGATTATGTTTCTTTTCCGGTAACATTTTTTGGAAAATCACTGAACATTCCTCTTTTAGCGTCATGAATGCCAAGTCCTTAAACTTCCTTTTGTTGCTAAAAACCTCCTTTAAGAACTTCGCAGACCTAGGCATAGAGCCCTGGCGGCTGGTTCAGTTTCTGCACAGTATTGAGTGCGAGAGAGAGTTGCGGTGAGTAAGAATCCCGGAATCGCAAGGTTCCGAGTGCAAAACAATAGTGGAGCAATTCAAGAGGCAGTTTGGGAGATTAATCAAAGTGTAGATCCAAATTTAGAGCTGTTCATCCAATTCGAGAGAAAAGGGTGTACATGTTTTATTTTCATTATTCTTTCATTGTAATTGATTTCCTAGATTGTTTTAAACATGAACATGTTTAGCTAGACTGATTTAATCCATTGGGATTTCTTTACTATGTTGGCTTGATATTATATTGTTGGATTGTTTGAGTTGGTTTTGTATTCTTCTTGTTTTCAGTATTAATAAGATAATGCATTATTCATGAGACGTTGTGAATTGTGATGTTTAGATTGCTTTATGAGATTAAGAAATCCGTTTGGCAATTGAAATTTTGAATAGCAAGAACTGGTTAATAATCGCTTAGAGATAAGGATAATTAACTAGCCGGATTAAGAATTAACAAAGCTTAATAGAGGCGGATTAAAGCTTAATACTAATTTCAGAATCAATCGTTAGGAAGAGATTCCAACTTTAGGTTATTAGGTTTAGGAATTCGGTTATCTCGAGATAGAAACTGAATTCGGTTAAGAATTCGTTCACGGGTAGCATAATTAGACTTACCGATCCTTTATCTTTTATTTGGTTGCCAACTAGTTTAGATTCTCTTTGGGTTTGTCTTCTTGTCTTGATTATTTCATTTATCAATTACTCCTGCATCTCCCTCAGAACTTAGCTTATAGTTAATAGTTAGTTTAGAAATTATTCATCATCCATTTTAGGTTAATATAACAAAGAACAAAGAAGTAACTCTGGGCTTTTGCTTTCCCGAGGAATATGACCTTGATACTCACCATTAGTGCTAGACTGCATTTATAGGTACACTGCCTTAGATTGTAGCTAGTGAGCCTCTTCTAAAATCTCCTTTCTGAGATTATCCACATTGGGAACACACAACCTAGTGCCCATCCTCAGAGTACCATCATCATCTATAACAAAATCATTAGCTCGACCCTGCTGCACTTCTTTTAAGATTTTCCGTAACTGTGGGTCCTGATTCTGAGCTAACCTGATTCTATCAACAAGCATATACCTAACCTTGAGATGTGCTAACAATGCTCCTGATTCCAATACCTCCATCTACAACCCTTGGTTGCATAATTTGTGCAACTCTCTAGTCAGGGGTCTCTTCTCTCCACTGATATGAGCAAGACTACCTACTAACTTCTTGCTCAAGGCATCTTCCATGACATTCGCTTTACCTGGATGGTAGAGAATATTACAATCATAATCTTTTAGAAGTTCCAACCATCTCCTCTGTCTCAGATTCAATTCTTTCTATTAAAAAATATACTTTAAACTTTTATGATTCGTCTATATCTCACACGTCTCACCATAGAGATAGTGCCTGCAGATCTTTAGAGCAAAGATTACTGTTGCTATCTCCAAATCATGAGTAGGGTAATTCTGTTCATGCCTCTTCAATTGCCTGGATGTATAAGCCACTACCTTACCTTGCTTCATCAAAATGTAACCCAAACCCACTCTGGAAGCGTCACAATACACCATGAATCCAACAGTCCTAGAGGGTAAGGTCAACACCGGAGCTGAAGTCAAACAGTCTTTCAGCTTCTAAAAACTTCTTTCACACGCGTTAGTCCACTAGAACCTAACGTTCTTTTGAGTCAACTTAGTCAAAGGCGTTGCGATCCTCGAGAAGTCTTGCACGAATCGATAGTAGTAGCCTGCCACGAATGGATGGGATGCATATAATGAAGTAATTTGGATCAGACTTTTATTAAGTCGGCCCGCGTAAATTTCCTTTGTTTTTATTAAATTGGCTCATAAAACTTAGGACTACGAGAGCTATTGATGAGTCAACTCCTCTTTAGTTCATGATTTGACTTTACTATATTCATCATTCTTTATTTATTTATTCATATTTAGCTTCTCATTTCTTCTTCTTATGGAATGAGGTCTTTCGCGCTATAGAAACCGTATGCAATTGAATACTTGAGGCTAGTGAGCATATTACCTCAGGTTTCTAACTTACGAGAAATCAAGTTATCGATTCTTTTAAGAACTTTGCAAACTTATCTAAACTCGCGCTAGCGCATAGACTTATCGCTCACGTCTTTCCTTTCTTTTCTGTTCTTTATCTACCCTTATGTTTAAATCAATTCAATTTGATCTTTACGCTTAGTCATAGGGAGGAGAACAAAGAGCTTTTGATTTCTTTCCGTATCGGATCTGAAATCTTGCCTATGTTCTCATTTTGTTCATTTCTTTTATGCCTCTCTTTCTAATCTCTGTCTAGTATGATGGTTGATTTTTTTTTTAAGAGCATAAACACAAGTGTGGAGTTAAAGTGCATGGAAGCGAAAATCATACGCACCAATCCAATGCTTGAACAATGTGAAGAAAGAAATGTAGTTGATGTAGTACTTATATCATTTTCTGAATGATCACGGATGATCCTTTTAGAGAAAAGAGATAACAACGATAATCATGGCACGCCCTAATATTATGATTCAGGACTTGCACCATTAGAATCTCCATCATTCCTTGTTCCTCTATGGACGAGGAGTCCTGATGATATAAGGATTACCGTAAGGAATCATGGGAACACAATTAATAAGCTTGACCGGTGGCATTGCTATTTAGTTTGATGATTAAGGAGGACGAGATGTAATTCCACGGATCTAAGGGAGAAATCATGTTATTTTCAATTAATCCAAGCATAATACAAGCAGTACTGTGAGCATTCTAATGTTTGGGATGCGTAAAATGAAGTAATTTTGGGTTAGAGTGTTATTAGATAAACCCACACAATTTTCTCCTTATTTTTCTTAAGCTGGCTCATAAAACTTGGGTCTATGAGAGTTGTTGACCAGTTAACTCCTCTCTCGTTCATGATTTCACTTTAGTTATAATCGGGAATATGAGCATTTTGATGTTTAGGATGCATATAATGTAGTAATTTGGTTTGGAGTATTATGAGGTAGGGCCATGTAAATTTTTCCTTATTTTCGTTATGAAGTGATTTGACTTCGGTGCCTGAATGGCTCTTAAAATTTGGAACTACGAGAATTGTTGACAAGATTGTTTGTGACATATTGAGTTTGCTTATAATTGTAGTGTGCATTCATCTACTCATTATTGCCCTTTTGAGATTGTTTATGGTTTTATTCCTTTGAGTCCATTAGATTTATCTCCTTTGCCTTTGCATATGAGAGTTGATTTAGATGGTCAAAAGAAGGCTGATTTTGTTAGGGCATTACATGAAAAGGTGCGCTTGAACATTGAAAAATGGAATGAGAAAGTTGCCTAAAGAGCTAATAAGGGGCATGTGGAAGTAATCTTTGAACTAGATGATTAGGTTTGTGTTCACTTTAGAAAAGAAATTTTTTCTAGTATGCATAAGTCTAAATTGAGTCCTAGATATGATAGTCCTTTTCAAATTCTAGAAAGGATTAATAATAATGCTTTTTAAGTTAGACTTGCTTGGTGATTATAGTGTTAGTGCTACTTTTAATGTTGTTGATTTATCTCCTTTTGATTTTGACGAGGTTGATGATTCGAGAACGAATCTTCTCGAGGAAGGAGGGAATGATGTGAATTCTTCAAGCACAAGGAATCCTACTTCGACTAAGAAAAATACTCCAATTAGGAATCCTACTTCCACTAGAAATTCTAGTCCCACGAGAAGTCCTACACCAACACGGAATCCTACTTCCACTAGGAATCCTAGCCCCACGAGCAGTCCTACTTCCACTAGGAATCCTAGTCCCACGAGGATCCTACTCTAGTTAGGATCCTAATCCAACTAGGATTGTACACGAACCACTCAAATATGATGGACCAATGGCTAGAGCTCACATGAAGAAGTTCAAGGATGCTTTGGGAGTGTTCATGAAGTAAGAGTTGAAGCTTGGGTTGAAGATCCAAAGGCCAAGTGAGATTGGGCTTCATCAAGACAATGGGCCTCAAGATACTCCTATCAACTTAATTCAATATATGAAGGCATGAACAAGTCAAAATAGGCCCAAAATAAATAAGTCAAGCTATTTGGATTCCAATACTAAAGCATCGGCCGCTTATTACATGTTACTTAAGCCCAAATGTCATGTTTATTATATAGACTAGGGTTGGATGGATTTTATGAGTATTTGTTCATTTAAAGAAGTCTTTTAATAGTCAGAAGTCATGTTTTAAGTTATCCTTTTAGTTTAAGAGTTCTATTCCTAGTCTTATTGTTATTTGCTTCCTTATCATTATAGATTGGGTTTTTCTAAGGCTGGTTCAATACTGATATTTTGGAGTTAATTCTCTTCTTTTGTTCTTTATGAACTTGGTGAAATTATCAAGTGAAAACTTGGTATTTTACAAACTTAGTTTAATCTAAATCTTTATTTATGTTATAATTAAGGTTCTTAAGTACAAGTATTTAAGGGTCTTGTTGGGAGTTAGAGTTTCTTTACTTGATTAGGTGAATGATCCTTAGTGAAGACATCAACATTGAATAGGGGTTTAGCACAAGTTAGCCACATTTTTATCAATCAGTCTAATGCTTGGACAAATGCGAAGAAATAAAATTACTTGATCAAGTATTAATATCATTTTTCGAATGATTGCAGATGAGTCTTTTAGAGAAAAGAAGGAACGATGAGAATCGAGGCATGATGAAATATTACGATTCAGGATTTGCACAATTGGGGTCTCCATCATTCCTTGTTCCTCGAGCATGAGGACTTCGAATGGCATAAGGATTAGCATAATATAATAAAGTAGTTTGGGTCGGATGTTCTCATGTAAACCTATGCGAATTTCCCATTGTTTTCATTATGCTGGCTTTTAAAATTTGGGACTACGAGACTTGTTGACCAGTTAACTACTCTCTAGTTCTTGATTTGACTTTAGTTTATTCATCTTTCTCTATTTATATATTCATATATAGCTTGTAGTTTCTTGTTCTTATGAATAAGGGCTTAAGCACTATAAGAACCGAATGCAACCGAATACTTGAGGCTAATGAGTATATTATTTCAGTTTTATACCTTACAGGAAATAAAGTTATGAATTTTTTAAAGAACTTTGTAAACTTATCAAGACTCGCACTAGTGGACCTGGATCTCCTGCGGGAATGATTTTGAAGATCCAAAACAAAAAATAATGGTATTTGCTAGCAACAACATAATGGAGGCAGTCAATCAATATGGATTAAAATATTAAAATAGATTTATAGATTTACTTTATTTATTTACTTTTTTTTTTTCTATATCCACTCCAACATTGTGCCTACCACCATTATTCCCTCTAAGTGCGATGATTTGACCTATAAGGTTCTTTGGTTAGCATCCGTAGTTCTAATCATCTCCCTATAAGGTTCTAGTCAATGGAGCCAGTCATGATGCTGCCCAATTACGGAAAACCATTTGAGGTGCACACAGATGCCTCGGACTATGCCATTGGAGGTGTCCTCATGCAAGATAGGCACCCTATCGCCTATGAAAGTCGCAAGCTCAATGAAATGGAGAGGCGGTATACTGTCCAAGAGAAGGAAATGACCACCGTCGTCCACTGCTTGCGCACATGGAGACATTACTTGCTCGACAGCAAGTTCACTATTTTAACGGATAATGTGGCCACAAGCTATATTCAGACTCAAAAGAAGTTGAGTCCTAAGTAAGCACACTGGTAAGATTTCTTGGCCGAATTCGACTACAAGCTTGAATATAAGCCAGGCAAAGCCAACGTTGTCGCTGATGCGTTGAGTAGAAAGGCGGAGTTGGCTTCCATTGCTGCTAGCACGCTATAGAGCGACTTCCTTAGCCGCATCAAGGAAGGAATGCAGCAAGACACTTTGGCCAAGAGCATCATCAAGCTGGCGAACGATTTTGGGAGAAAGAGGGCCTTCTCCTCACTGTTGGCAATCGAGTATATGTGCCGAAGTAGGAAAACCTGCGGAGAGAAATTCTAAAGGAATGCCATGACTCTTTGTGGGCTGAACATCCCGGAATGACTCGCACACTTGTGCTAGTCTAGCAAAACTACTACTGGCCGCAACTCAAGTACGATGTGGAGGCCTATGTTCGGACCTGCCTTGTATGCCAACAAGACAAGGTGGAACAATAACAGCCTGTTGGCCTACTTGAACCTCTTCCCGTCGCTGAAAAGCCGTGGGAGAGTGTCTCGATGGACTTTATTGTGGCCCTACTGAAATTCGAAGGGTTCGAAAGTATCATGGTTGTTGTGGATAGATTTAGCAAGACGAGGCAGCTCGTCTCCTCTTCAAGAATGTTGTGAAGCTATCGGGCTTACCGAAGAGTATAATCAGCGATAGAGACCCTCGATTTACCGGTAAGTTTTGGCGAAAGTTGTTCAAGTTGCTGGGCACAGACCTCAACTT
This sequence comes from Ricinus communis, assembly GCF_019578655.1. NCBI lineage: Eukaryota > Viridiplantae > Streptophyta > Magnoliopsida > Malpighiales > Euphorbiaceae > Ricinus > Ricinus communis. Next base: position 10,947,409 of record NC_063264.1, on the reverse strand, counting down.
CTCCACAAGCTTTCATCCACAAAGCGACGGCCAAACGGAAAGGATTAATGCCTTGCTGGAACTCTACCTAAGGCATTATGTTAGTGCTCACCAGCGAGATTGGGCAAAACTGCTTGACGTAGCCCAATTCTCGTACAACCTCCAACCAAGCGAGTCCATGGGTAAGAGTCCCTTCGAAGTCATTATGGGACAGCAGCCATTGACACCTAAGGCCATTACTGCTGGCTATGGAGGAGCCAACCCTTCTGCCTATAAGTTTGCAAGGGAATGGCACGAAGAGGCAGACATAACAAGGGCATGCCTCGATAAAGCAGCGAAGCGCATGAAGAAGTGGGCTGACGTGAAGAGACACCCCAAGGAATACAACGCTGGCGACTTGGTGATGGTGAAGCTGCTGCCTAATCAGTTCAAGTCCCTCCGCAAAGTACACAAAGGCTTGGTAAGGCGATATGAAGGCCCGTTCCCAGTCATGAAACGCGTTGGTGCTGCTACCTACCAGCTCAAACTGCCTTCGAGATTAAAAATCCATAATGTCTTCCATGTGAGTATGCTCAAGCCATACCACGAAGACAAGGAAGACCCCAGCTATAGTGAATCTAGAAGAGCTCCAACAGCCGTTGTCACCGAGTTCGATAAGGAGATTGAATGCATCCTTGCGGACATAGTGATAAGAAGAAAAGGAGTTCCTAACTACACCGAATACTTGGTGAAGTGGAAAAATTTACTCCACAGCAAGGTTACGTGGGAAAGTGAAGATTTCCTATGGCAATTCCCCGAGCATATCCAAAATTACAAAGCTCAAGGCGCGACGAGGACGTCACGAGATTGAGTGAGGGAGGGTGTCACAGCCCGCCTCATCTTGGGCAAGGCAAGGCTTGTCCATGGGCAAAAATATGCCCAACATATGCCCAGCCCAAAGCTGCAGCCTAGCCCAAGTTGGCTGCCCAAGGAAACTAAAGGAAGAATCTGGAAATTGCTGGAGGAAGCAAGGCTGTGTGCCAAGCTAAGGAGCTGCCTAGAAGCTTCCCTTGTTTGTACATAGAGTAGCTTCCAAAGGAAGCCTTGTACATAGGTAACTTGTAGAGAATTCTAGAAGAATGAGTTCTAGCCACAACTTGAGGAGGTGGGAAGCCTATAAATACCCCCTCTATTCATCATTTGTAATATACAAGAACAATAAGAACATACTAGAGGAAAGTTGGAAACTTAATAAAGCTCTCCATACTTTCAAAGCTCAAGTGCTCTCAACTCTCTACCCTACCCAAGTCCTAAACACCTCTTGCCTACTTTGCTCACCTAAAATTGCTCCCAACTCTCATCTAGGCTTACTTAGTTCGACTTCGTCAAGCAAGTTAACTAAGTGCCGCGCGACTTGGCTAACCTCTAAGCTGAAGTTTCGTGACATTATGCCACAAATATAGAGATGGATTCGGAAACTAACTTCCTTATTTATGTATATCAGTCTTTAATTTTATTGTTTAAATTATTCCCTATAAATGGCCTCGTCATCCATCTGTGCTATAGCTCATTATGGAGGGTGTAGAATATGGCATATTAACCTCGTGTTATATTTTTGCATAGGTTTCAAAAATGACCTTGATCCCTCGGGATTCCCTTTATTTTAAGTTCGGAAAGATCAAGCCAAGCTATTTGCAAGCAATTCATACATAGACATGCCAAAACAATACACATAATTCACCTAAGTCTAGCTCATTTTTATTCAAACTAGCCTATATTAGAGTTGTTAGCCTAATTTACTAATTAATTATATGTAAGGCCCACCTAATCTAGCCCAACCTATTATGCTTTTGATCTCCAGCCTTTAGACCTAATCGACTAGTTATTACGATGAGACCTATTCACTATAGTCCCAATTCTAATTAAGCCCAAGTCCTAACTAAAACATGCAAAAGCCTACTAAGTCTACTTAGAATTTAAAGTTTTAGGTCTAGTTAATATTGATTAGCCTATTGGACTATAATATTCATGTTGGATCTAGTTTTTAAACCTAAGTCTATGTGGCCTATTTTAATTAATCAATCATATAACACATATTTAATTAACCATGCAATAAGCAAGAATAAACAAAATAAAAGCAAAAAGTAAAACCTAATTATTACAACCCGACCTACAACTACGATTATGAAAGCAAAAGACCTAAAAACTATACAAAATGTTGGAATACATAAAAGAGCATCCACAAACCAAAAAAAAAGGAGGCTAGGCTTAAACAATTGATTGGATTTATGTGTAGAGTCAATCGGCTCAACATAGAGCGAATTGGCTCTACACTAAGCCGATCAACTCTAGGGTTCTAAGCCACTTTTAGTCGATTCATAAATACATTGTTACATCCCTAGAGCCGAATTTCACATGCACATACTATAAAATTAATTAGAATATAAAATAAAATGAAATAAATAACCAAGTAAAAGCAACAAAAATTAATTGAACAATCGAGAAACCCTAAAACTGATAAAAACCCTAAAATTGAAAGTACATTAAATAAAAATATGGAAAATCAATCATGTTATCATATTAAACATATTTAATTACATAATCATAATAAAGAAAAGATCTAAACATTAATCCTATGATATGTTTCTAATTAGATCTAAAACCCTAATTGACAAAATATCATATTTCAAAACCCTAAAGTTCTTATTATTATATTCAAAATCCAATAATCATGGATATTCATAGAAACCCTAATCTAATCATACTAATCATAAATCATAATCCTAATCATGTTTCTAAAAGCAAATAATAAAAGCAAAAAAAAGGAACGAAGGAACCAATTTCTTGGATAATGATGGATGCATGATTGAAGGAACTTTCAGGTTGTACCGAAGTTGGTAGATCTGTGAGTCTCAGGTGATGAGGATGCATTTGAGTCAAAGACTGGGTAGGAATCCACTGCTAGATCTGGTGTAGAGAATTTTTCTGTCAATTTAGAAACAAGTTTCCAAAATTGATTCTTCCTTCAATGGCTTGTTTCCAAAAACTGTTCTTTCTTACTAGCTTGAGTCTTGAATTGTCAAATAAGAACGACAATCTTTTTCTCTCTTTTCTCTTTAGATTCCTTTATGTGTTTTCTTTCTCAATGCTTTTCAAGTTTTGATATCAGTTATTGCCAAATCTCAGTTCTTAATTGTTAACCCTAACCCTAATCACCTATTTCTATTTATAGTGGTAGGGTTTCAAGGAAAACCCTAAGGGTGGCAGTAGATTTTAAAATATTATCGATAAATAATGAATTTTATTTTTAAAATTTAAATAATTATCAATAAAAATGATGATTATCGCCAAGAAAACCTTATAGAATCTGTATCTGGACATGAAATTGTCGAGAAAAATGACATCGGATTGCAAAAATCCAATCGGTTCTATGTAGAAGAAGTTTAAAACTCTTGCAATTAGGTCGCTGAATATGTGAAAACTGCCAATTTGAACTTCAAACTTTATTTCTCTTGACAATTGAGTCCAAATTGATTTTAAAAAGGTAATTCCAACTAGATTAACCTCAACCCTAGCCTTGGATTTGCTTGTCCTTCATCTTTTGAGACCCGAGAAGGCAATAACTTTCATCATAGGATTTTCCATATTTCTCTCAACATCTATAGGCCTTCTTTCCCTTTTTCTCCTTAGACTTACTCTTAGTAGCCTTAGAATGTTCTATCATTAAAACTACTCCATTTTTCTTATTTATGGTGCCCTCCATAATTTTAACAATAATAAGTTCAGGTATTGTAGTATCCAACTTATTCATATGAAAGCTTATAATAAACTGTGAATAACTATTACGCAGAGATTGCAAAATTAAGTGTTTACTTAATTCATGGTCCATCACAAAACTAAGATGCCCTAGATGTTCCATATATCCAAGCATCTTTAGTATATGTACATTCATAGATGCACATTCATCTGTCTTGCATCGAAACAATTCCTTTAAGGTCTCATACCTTTCAGTCCTTAACTGCTCATCAAACATGTGCTTCAAATATAAGATGATAGTTAGAGCATCCACATTTTCATGTTGTCTTTGTAGCCTACATCACACAAACAACTTGGTCATTATTTGCTTAATGCTTTTTGTACTCTTGGACCACCTCCTCAGGTGCATCTTCGGTAAGGAGATGCAATAAAGATGTGTTTAACACATAAAGCTGCTTTTCTTATTTGAGAACAATCCTCACATTTTGATGCCAATAAAGAAAGTTCGGCCCAGTAAGCTTGTTGGTATTAAGGATACTATGCAAAGATAGATTGCCATTCATCTTTTCTTATAACCTTCCAATATAAAGATAAATGAATATAAGTTCATTTATTCAAATAACTAGTAAAGGTCTTGCAACTCGTTACTTAACTCCCACTATTTTTCGATACGAATCACTAGCCCTCACTATAAATTCAGGATACTAACAATTTAGTTGTTCCTAGTGAGCTAAAATCCCATATGTTTTAATATGACCTTGAGTTTGCTCAACAAATCATATTAAAATAAATTAGATAGATAGCTATTTGTCAATTGTACCTCTATACAACTTCTAGATCAATTAGGTGAAAACAACATTTGTCTAAACATATATTACGAGTTCTAGACATCATATATGTTTCATTTAATTCATGTCTCTATCTTCATATAATCAAGCTGTAATGCATCTAAGTAAAACCTATCAATTAAAATAGATAACATACCAAGGTAATAGCCAACCTTGAGTTTGCTCAACAAATTGACCTATGAACAAGGCTCTCGTTCTTATTTTAATTATGGAAGGCAACTTAATCATTTTCTTAACATATGACTTAATATTGAACAAGGGATTTGTTAAAAAATGGTGATTAAGGTCTCATGCTTTGGCATGAATATACAAATATCAAATGTAAGAGTTTCATGCTTTGGCATGATCATGCATATATCATACATCACATATACAATATAAGCCAAGTACATGAAACTACTATGGATGATTATGGACTTCCTAACCTAGTTATCTCGAGCCAACAAAGATAACTAGATGGTCAAAACCTAGGTATCACCGTCATGATCTTCAAGTCTTAAAGCAATATTCCCTTCATCTCCATTTGGTACCATATTTCCATCTAGATTACAAAATAAAATCTATCTAACTAATCTAAAACTATATACAACATTTACATAAGATTTAGAGAAACCTTGAGTTGCATTCAAGGTAGTTAGATGAGAAAAGAATTTTACAACTTAGAGAAGTTTAGAGAAAGGCAAGGAACGTAGACTTTATTTCAAAAATACCAAATCAAAACATTCAACCATTCAACACAATTACATTGGTCTTTATAGTCCATAATTATCCATCAAATGCCAAATATAATCATATTATATAAAGCATATAAAAGAATCAAGATAGCATAATTCATGTTATTTGATCAATGCATGCAATTAGGACAAAATGGTGTATGAAAAATTAAAATAATTAAATCATATTCAAAAATAAAAATTCTCCATATTTTAGAGTGTAACTATTGGTGAAAATAAAAAAAATTGGACATAAAGTCAACCTTTGACTAAACAAACTTTACTAATCCTAGTCATACTAGAAAACCAAGATTTAATCTTAGTTGAAAAAAGTTATAGAGAATTAATAACATCAGATTTAATTAATAACTAATTCCCTTTGAAATATTCTTAATTTTAATCTTGTGTCCTTTTGGGATACAAAGTCAAACATTAAGACATAAAGTCAAACATATATTTTAATTACGACAAAAAACCTAGTCATACTAGGACATTAAGACATAAGTACTAAGTTAACAATAATTAACGAGAAACTTTATTTAATTAAATCAAACTTAAAAAACAAAATTCCTTTTAATTCCTTAAATTTCATGCTATGTCTAAGTTGAGTCTTGTGCCTTGTTGGGGTAGCTTGGGTTTCGTTTCTCTAATTTAGAGGGGTGTGGAGGTGTGTCTCTTGCTGTGGTGATTGGGTGGCTGGTGGTGTGGTTATGCTTTTATTAGCCATTTTTTGCATTTACTATCTAGAGTTAGGGAAGTTAAAAGTTTTCTTGTCTCTTTTCCTTCATAATGGAGGAGAACGTTACTCAATGCAAGGAGATGATTACATCCAAGATATCATTCAGAGAACTCCAAATCTGAAGTGTACTCAGCACACTCTTCAGTTACAACAAAACATTGATATGGACTCCCGTTTGTTTGAGAAGCTGTTGGTGAGGAAGGTACTCACTTTCAAGAACTTAAATGTTAATATAGTCAAATCTGTGATATCCAATTTTGAAGGAGGAGAACTTAAATTGAAGGGGTGGGCCTCTTAGGGGTGGCATAGCATGATTGCTGCAAGGCAAGTTCTAGGTTGGGGGGCTAGCGGAAAGTGGTTGGGGGCAATTTAATCTCTGTATAGAGGGATCCATGGATTCCTAGATTACCTAGCTTTAAGTTGTTTTCCCCTATGTCTCATAACCTGAAATTTTAAAGGTGAATGACATTTGCAATCAGCATGGATGGTGCTTGGATGTTTTAAAACCTGTTCTATCAAAAATGGAACTAAAGTCGATTAGAATCATGCCTAGGAACCCTAAAGGTGGGATTGACAGTAGATCCAACAAATTTAGGGTGTTTTCTGTTAGGTTTGCCTATTTCCTAATCCAAGATCATATCGGATCAGGTAGTAACCTTGCAGCAACTTCCCCTACTTCTTATAGCCATCGCAAATTCTAGAAAGTTATTTGGGCCATTAATCTGCATCCTAAAATTGAAATTTTTTTATGGAGAGCGATTCGCAATAGAATCCCTGTTAATGTGGCTTTGGAAATTAGGCAAATCTTGATAGATGATGTATGTCCTCTATGTAGCTCCCCGCCTGAATTGGTTGAGCATGCTCTCCTGCTTTGTTCAGCTATGTAGAGAGTGTGGGGCGCCTCGGCTCTTAATTATAGATTATGTGGCAACTCTCTATCATCATTAACACAATGGTGGCAAGGCATTCTAGCAAGCTTTAGAGGAAGAGAATTCTCTAGGGTTATTACCCATATTGGATTTCTATGCTAGTCCATCTAGAAAGCTAGAAATGAGTTTGTGTTTAGAAGGCCCTTGTATGACTTTGTATTGGTGGCTTAGTCTGTTGATGGCCTTATAAATGATTTTATTTCTATTGGTCCTGTAGTGTTAAGGGTGCAAAGTTTTTGAATTGTAATACAGAAGGCCAAAGTTTTTCCTATTCTTTTTATGTTACTTTAAAGTTTCGGGCTAATGAGGATATAGCTACTATTACCATTCTGTGCAAACTCTTTGAGGGATATCAGTAATGGAATGTCTTTCTATGCTGAGGCCTTGGGCAAATTGTAAGCCGAATCGTTGGCTATAGTTAAAGCGTGCTACCTTGCTAAAGAGATGCAGATCTCTGATTTTTGTATTTTGAGTAGTTGTAAATATTTTATTAATATTATTAACTCTTGTAATTTTCAAGTGCTATGGGAGATTGACCATCTTAATTCCTAAGAAAGGGAGAGACTATATCTAATGTCTCATGCTAGTGTGTCTTTTGTTCCCAAGGGCCTTAATAAGCCGACTAAATGGGTGGTAACTAGACTTGTTCAAGGAAGTCTCCCTTTTGGTTGGGCGGTTTATCCTCCCCTTGAGCTATTGAACCTCTTGGCTTTTGGTTAACATATATGCATTTTCCTATCAAAAAAAGATATTTATAGTACTTGTACTAACTAAAAAAACCTTTTAATTAATCGCCTAATCATATTTGGACAAGTTATTATAATCCTAAGACAACTAGGATATGTCTTAAGATAAGGAGTCACATGCTAACTAGTAAAGATCTAATAAGGTTAATTAACAAGGACACTCCTTATTTAACAAGATTTAAAGATTTAACAAGGACAATTAACCACATTTATTCCAAAATTAATTGAGTTCATCAAGATCCATCATCAAGAAGATTAAATTTTTATCGAAAAATTAAAGATAATCAAGATTCACATGGCAATCATCAAGAAACATGATCAAGATTCAAATCAACCTTCAAGATTGCTTATAAGAACTCATCTTATGCATGATCTTCACTTGATGTTCTTCCTCAATAGGCTTGCCATTAGATCAAGAACCACACATGTGTGGAATTCTAACAAGTAACCCATACTATGCGCATAACTCATCAAATCAACACTTGATTTGTATGTTTTATGAATATATGGTGTCATAAAAATCAAACCTTAAATTTCCAGAAATCTTAAGGTTCATTATTCATCTTCTAAATCATATTCGTTGTTGTTTAAAATCAAATCAAATCAAAATCCATACACACATGCACATGCCAAACCCGTAGGATTTGTAGTATGTGCATAGTTTTGCTTTGATCATCAAGAATCCATTCCAAATTGTTTTGAAAAAATTTTGAACATCTAATATTCAAGAAAAAGTTGTTGTAACAATTACCCATGCAATTATTTCAATTAATTTGCCTATCCAAATTTGATTAGAGATTGGGTGTTGTTGCTCATATCAAAAGTTGTCTATGCAAATGGCATAGAGTTCGAACGCCCAAACCCTAATCAAATGAGATAGAAAAATTCCTCAAATCATAAGTTTTATCCTTTAAATTTCATATGCAACTAGAATCACCCAAAACTTCAAAGTATAAGTATGGCAACCAACGAAAGCTCTAAAACAATTAACAATTGTGGAACCATTATGACTAAATTAATCAATGTAGGCTCTGATAATTATTAGGAATTGAAATTAAAACATAAGCAAAGGCCCAATGGAAGCAATTTAAAATTTTTCTTAATTCGCATCAAGGATCTCATTAGTTTAGATAGTCATAACACACAAAACAAGCAAAAGATGGAGAAGGCTTACAAAGGGTGTGTGCTGCTTATTCTAAGGAGTGCTTCTTGCTTTTTGATTCTTGATTCTTCAAGGATGAATGATGCACTTTAAAGCTACTCAAATGACCAGCCTCTAAGATAATTCGCATAAGCTTCAAAGTTGGAATCTCCTATGAACAATCTTTCACAAGAGAGAGAGAGGAGATGATGAGGAGTGAATGCTAGTTCCAAGCTAGGTTGAATCTTAATTAATCTTATTAATAAAATGTTTATGGCATCCTACATTCAGACATAATACATATGTCTCTATCCTTAGCCGAGCATTATACTCCATATATATATATACATGGATTTAACCTATTCTTATAACAAGCAAGGCCTTTCTTACTCAAGTTGGGCCTTAATTGGGCTTGTTTAGGCTATGTTAATTTACTTAATATATAAGCATAGTTATTAGGCCCTTATAGTCAAATATCATAGCCCAATATGTATTAAACTAATTAACTTTTAATTAGACCCAGTGTATATAAGCTTAAGCGCAATCTTAAGCCTCATTTTAATCTCAACTTTAAGCCCATTTATGTATGACTAAAAAGGTTCCTAACATGTTGGCAATGAATTATAAATTAGGAATTAAACCCTTTTAAGTCAACATTAATTCACTAATTAATTTAATTCATATTTCATAGATCAAGATTGGTATCCAACAATGCATCATGACCACCAAAATGTGAGGAAGGATTAAAGTACTTTAATCAACCTTTACAGTGAATAATCTCACAATGAAATCAAACAATTAGGAATTATCTTCCTTTCACCCACCATTACTATTTTCATTTCTCCTTGTATTTCCATAGCCACTTCCTTCGTTTTACAATCAACAATAGCATGATTTCTTGACAACCAATCCATCCCCAAAATAACATCAAACTCTCTAAGATTAATAACAACCAAATCGCATGTAGTTTGACACTATCTACTACTACGATACATGATCTCACTATCGTATTCTTTGTGATAATACCCCCAGTAGGGCATAGATACATATATATCATAACCTAATGCCTCTATATTAGCATGAACATGCGATGCAAAATCATGTGATATGAATGAACATGTGGATCCAGGATCAATAAGAACATGTGCATCGGAATCATGAATAGAAAGTATACCGGTAACAATTTCAGGTGCTACAAATGCTTCATTTCTAGTAGTAGCAAATACTCTAGCTTGTGCTTGTGGTTGACCAATTTGTTCCGATGGTGTTGCTGAAATAGTTAAACCTCCTCCGCCACCTCTTCCTCCCGCCTCTCCTGAACCAACTGGAATATTTTCACCAACACTACTCCCGACCCACTGTATAAGATTCTCCAGCATTATTTCTTCCTCATAGGACAATCTCTAGAATAATGTCCGGCCTACTACAAGTAAAACATACTACCGGTCTAGGTTCCCAACATTCTCCAAGATGTCTCCGCTGCACGTGGGACAAACAGGGAGCAAACCCTCTGGCCGGAAACTTGTCCTCCCTCAAGTCCGGATGAATTGTATCCACCTCTACTATAAGGTACTGTGGAGGATCTACTAGACTGACTACCAAACCCTCGTCCACGATAACTACTCCGTGAATTAGAGCCTCTAAACGAAGAAATACTAATATGTCTTGGAGGATTACTATAAGCACCAATGATCTTCTTCTTTTTAGCTTCCATAGTATTCCTTTCAAATGATGTTTCTTGACTCTTAAAGCGAGCTTCAATTGAGGCATTGTAATTATGAGGTTTCAACGCCATTTTCTCACGAATGTCAACCCTCAAACCCATCTCAAATTTCTTCCTTTCAGTTCTTGATTGGCTATTTCTTCCGGTGCATACTTACATAATCTCACAAATTGAACTTCGTACTCGCAGTGACATATCATTCTATTTCAACCGAAGAAATTCAAGCTTCTTTCTGTCTCTATAAATTTCGGAGTATACTTCTCGTACAAATTCTCTCAAGAAATCATTCCAAGTCAAAGTCATTGGTCGATCTTTGCTTCTTAAAACTGTTTCCCACCAATCAAGTGCATCTTTTCTATTAAAGATACTGTATATAGAAGCCTTTGTTCGCATCTGCAATTAAATCTATCCAACACCCTTTTGTATTTCGTAACCATTCCTCAGCCTCAGCAGGATCAGTAGTACCTTGAAAAACATTAGCACCTTGTTTCCTAACTCTTTCATAATTCTTATCTATCACGTACCTTTTGTTGTTGAGTCTGAGGCTTGTTGTTGAGCTGCCCGTTGCATCAGAAAATCCATAAACTGTTCCATAACATTTTGTACATTCGATTGTGCAGCATTTTCAGAATGTAGCTCATGCTCATCATGTTGATTATGTTCAGATGCATTTTCATGACCATGCACAGACTCTAATGACTTATCTGGGCCAGTTGCGTGTTCTCCTTGTCTCTCCATCTATATATATGAAATGCAAATATTCAGTCAAGTTCAAAGAACATATATCATATGCTTAATGATGTGCAACATGAATCTACTCCCAATGAATCTAATCCCTGCTCTGATACCACTAAAATGTAACACCCCCATCACATGTTAACCAATAAACATTAGCCAGGAAGCATACAAGCGTCGTAGAATATATACTACAGGTAGATAGGTCAATATGTAGGTTGTTAAGAATCCAGACACAAGGTTATTAACATATAAACATATGATTATACTTAAACATCATTTAACAAGTATTACAAACATCTTCTTATGCCTTATAAGGCATACTTCCATATATATCACATAACTGCATACAAAAATGCATCAGGAGGAGACTTCACAAAACTACAAAGTTATAGAGGACTCTTTAATCTTTCTATAGACACCAATTAAGCTTAATTTGGACTTATATAACCCATGTTATGCCTAAAATACAGAACATCAAGGTTGCTGGAATTTTGACAGTTTTCTAGCTTAACATACTTAAACTTAAATCAAGCTTAATCTTTATGCAATCATTCAATACTCTACTAATTCATGATAATCAGACCTTTTATTAATCAATGAGAGTATCAAATGAAGTTTTTCCAATTTGTAATCAAGAACCCTAATGACAAATTAATAACACTCAAGTAACAACTTACCAATTTCAGCTTTTGGGTTGCTAATATGCTTAAATCCTATAGCTTTAGCTTGGCTCCTTCAATAGTTGGCAAAATCCTATCTTAATCTTAAGTTTTTCTAGGTATTCCACTCCTCTCTCTTATTCCAAATTTTATGTTTTTGGCCATGTACGAATTTTAGAGAAATGAAGAGGTAAAATGAGCTTACTCATGGTTCCAATTTCCAATATTCCTCTCTTAATGCCACCACCTACTAAACTATTTTTATCACCCTAAATTAATTCTTACTAACCATATATAGGTACTAACTTTTAATTGTATCTTTTAAGTCCAACCTATTTACCCAACCTTCAACTATTGGTTCAATTAAGTCTTAAGGCTTAATACACATAACCCAAGTACTTAATCAACTTATCTAAATTAATAATCTAATATCATGCTTCTTATTCTCTACTTATAATTAATATATATATGTTCTCATAAAATAAAAATATCATTGATATACCATCATATGCCCAATGATTAAATGTAAATGCATATAACATGGATGATGAGAAAATGCAGGCGTTACAGAAGATGTCAACATTGAATAGGGGTTTAGCACAAGTTAGCCACGTTTGTATCAGTAAGGAAGAAAATCATGTTGCTTTCCATTAATCCAAGCGGGAATGAGCACGTTTTGATGTTTGGGAGGCATATAATGAAGTACATTAGGTCAGAGTGTTATTAGGTAAGCCCAAGCAATTTTCTCCATGTTTTCATTAAAGAATCATGGGAACATAATTGACAAGCTTGACCGATGGCATTGGGTCATGACTTAGTGATCAAGCAACATGAGACACAAATCCATCCTTGTAGGAAAGAAATCATGCTGCTTTTGATTAAAACAAGCAGGAATGCATGCGTTTTGATATTTGGGAGGCATATAATGAAGTATATTCAATTGGAGTGTCATTAGGTATGCCCATGTAAATCTGCCCTTATTCTCATTAAGGAATCTTGGGAGTGTAATTGAGAAGCTTCATTGATGTTATTGGAGCATTACTTGATGATCAGGCAAGACGAGAGGCAAATCCATGCGCGTGATGGAGAAATCATGTTCCTTTCAATTAATCCAGGGGGGAATGCATACCTTTTTTATGTTTGGGACACATATAATGAAGTAATTTCACCAAAGTGTTATTAGATAGGTCCACGTGAATTTCTCCTTTTTTCATTAAGCTGTCTCATAAAATTTGGGACTGTGAGAGTTGTTGGCCAGTTAACTCCTCTCTAATTCTTGATTTGACTTTATTTTATTCATCTTTCTACCGAGGATGCACCAATGCCTCCATCAGCCTCAACTTCCACTCAGGACCCCCCACCGCCACTAGCACAGCGCCTGCTGAGGACACTCTGGTTTTCACCCCACCAGCCTTGGCGGATGATCAGGGCAATCTTCCCCAGATTTTCTTTCATTGTCTACTTTTTTTTACTTTATTTTTTATACATGTCATGTACTTGGATATTATTGATTTTTCTTTCCTTATTTGTACTTCCCATGTGGGATACCCACTTCGTTTTACACTGAGGATAGTATGTCCTTCAAGTGTGGGGTGGGTAAATCATATGTTCCTTTCTCTTTCCTATGACTTTCCGATGTGTCTGAAATTGCTATCGCTGATGTTGTATATTGTTAGGATGCTAGGATAATATGTCTTTATGCAATTAAGTTATGCTATTTTTGAGCTGATTAACAATTTGATTTATAAAGGTAGTTACTTTTCTTTATTGTTCTTTGTCCTTGGAAAACAATTAATGGTGTTTAATACATCATCTCTGCCAGGTTAAACCGGTATTATTTAATTGTTTCTCAAATTGTCGAATTGTAACGTAGAATGTTGATTATGTCATATGCATGTATTTCTTAAGTGATGACCTAATTTATGATATTGAGAACCAATTGCAATTAATGCCACACTTCAAATGTGAGATTTTGAGCATTTATTGTAAATATGCTCTTTATATTTCTTGTTTTAGTGTGCATTGTACTTGGCTTTGCTTCTAGAACTTGCTCTGTAATTCTTGTTGAGGTTATATGAATTTATGAATATCATGAGATGATTTGGGCAAATTAGGATTCACCACGTTAGTTAGCCATGTTCGAGTCTTTACCCCTTCTCTTTATTTTTTTCACTTCACACTTTACATCTTAGTCCTTTCATTTTATCTTTCTTTGACCTTTACGCTGAAATTTTTTATGATTTGCTCACTCTTATTTGGGATTAAAATGCCATTTGCTATATTGGTAAGTTAACTTAGTTCTTTTTATACATATTTTAGATTCTCCCTTCAATCCAAATTGTATTTTTGCTCTTTACTTTATTCAGTTGTATGCAACAGTTATCTTATAAGCTGCTAGTCCAGTATTCATTAAGAAAAAAAAATTTCCTTATTTCTTTATCTCTTTATTGGATTGATAGTATTTTCGAGTGTTATTCTACAAATTGAGGATTTTAGTGAATATTTTTTGACATTTAATTCTTTGAGCATACATTGTTGTTTATTGCAAGAATTCTCAGCATTTTCACACTTCTTTCCCAAATCTCCATACCTTTACCTTAGCCGTATTACAACCCTGTTAAAGACCCTTTGATTTTGGTATTCATTTGTTCGCAGTAGTGAAGATAAGATTTATGAGCAAGCTTATGGTAAGCGGGTTTTGTGCATTTGCTTTAAGGGATTTGTTTCTCACCTTATATACAATTTGAGTGACTTAAGTGATCCCTGTGAGGCATTGCTTTTTAATGTTTGTTATTGAGTTGTTGTTTAAGTTATCTATGCATTGATATTATCTCCATTATATGTTAATAATTTGCAACTTGACTTACGATTGAATTTCTTTTGAGATGCATTGAATGCTATTTGTTATGGCCTAGGGGCATGAACTTTGAGGACTTGCTGACTGCATCTTTATAAGTTGAGTTGTTAATTGCTCGAGGACAAGCAAAAGCTTAAGTGTGGGGTGATTTGATGTGCATAATTTTACACATGTTTGCTTGCATATTATTATGCGTTTTCTTAGTATTTATTGTGTTTTTATTCCAAGATCACCCGTGTTTTATGTCCTTTTGTATTCCAAGAGATTTTATAGGTCCATCATTAGTGTTCGAGTAATTTTAGATCAATTCCGGGCAAAAACAGACGTAATCAGAGGCATTTGACCATAGGTTGACTTTTGAGAAGTCAACACTGCTCGTGTTTAAGCCCGTGCAGAAATTCCAGGCTGTGTAGCTTAAGCACTTTGAAGCAGCATGTTTTTCGAGGGTAACACGCCCTAGAGCACGGCCCATGTTGGCTAACACGGGCAAGAACACACCCTTGTTACAGTCGAGAACACGGGTCAGAACACGCCTTTGCTAGATTCAGTTCATTCTATCATTTGGAGACCAACACTGCCTAGACACAGCTTTTGTTGAGGAACACGGGCTTCGAACAAGCCCGTATTTGCATACAGTATAAAATTGAACGAGTGAAAAAAGAGAAAGGGTCGACAATTTTGACTCTTCATCTTCCTTTGTAGTTTTTCTAGACGCGTTTCAGACATCACGAGGTGGTTTCCAAGAGACTGATTTCCACCTTTTGACATCGGATTCATGACTTTTAGGATTCAATTGAAGATTGAAGAGGAGTTTTTGGAGCAATTCAAGAGGCATTTTGGAGATCTTTTGCAGTGTAGATCAAGGCTTTGAGTTGTTCATCCAATTCTAGGTAAAAAGGGTGTACATGTTTTGATTTCTTTATTCTTTTATTGTAATTGAATTTCTATTTGTTTTATACATGAATATGTGTAGCTAGATTGATTGAACCCATTGGAGTTTCTTGCTATGTTGGCTTTGTACTGAATTTTTAAGATTGTTTGAAGTTTCTTTTCTTGTATTCTTTTTGCAATTAATAATAAAGACCCAGTTTTTATTACATTGAATGTATTAAAACTGTTTATAGAATTATTTTAGCAATTGAGAAATTCTAATTGAGTTTGGAAATTTAATTGCAAGAACAAGTTAATTTTCACTTAGAGCTAAGGTTAATTAATTTGCTAGATTAAGAATTAATAAAGCTTAATAAAGGTGGATTAAAGCTTAAGGCTAACTTAATAATCAATTGTTAGGAAGAGATTCCAACCTTTGGTTCTTAGGTTTAGAAATTCGGTTGTCTCGAGAAGGAAACCGAATTCAGTTTAGAATTCGTACACGGGTTACATAATCGGACTTAACAATTTGTTATTCTTTGTTTGGTTGCCAACTACTCTAGGTTAGGTTCCCTTTGGGTTTGCCTTCTTGTCTTGATTTCTCTCTTTACTCGTTCATTCTCGCATTTCATTTAGAATTTAATTTTAGTCATTAGTAAATTTAGAAACCATCGTTATTAGTTTTAGGCTAGATAACAAGGAACGAAGTAGTAATTCTAGGATTTCATTCCCGGAGGACACGATATTCTTAATACTTACCGTTGTGCTAGGCTGCATCGATAGGTTCATTGCCTTAGTTGTAGTTGCATAAGCATCGCACCACAAGTCATGCCCTAATGCCACCGGTAAAACTTGTCAATTGCATTCCCATGATTCCTTACACCAATCCTATTCCCATGATTCCTTACACCAATCCTTGTGTCATCAAGAGTCCTCATGCCTAGAGGGACAATAAATGATGGAGATCCCAATAAGGAAAATCCTAAAATGGAATATTTATGCATGGCTCAATTCTCGTCGTTCCCTCTTTCCTCTAATAAATTCATCTGTGATCCTTCGAAGAATGATATTAATACTTGATCACCTAATTTTCATTCTTCACATTTGAACAAGTATTGGATTGGTGCCTATGATTTCCTCTTCAATGAGCAGTCATTCAACACTCATGTTTATGCTCCTCAATAAAACCAAAGCATCATACTAGACAAAGATTAGACAGAGAGGCACAAAAGAAACGAAAAATATGAGAACATAGGTAGGATTTTGGATTCGATAAGGAAAGAAATAATAAGTTATTTGTTCTCTACTATACAGCTAAGGGTAAGGATAAAAAAAGAATTGATTTAAACACAAGGGTTGACAAAGAACACAAAAGAAAGGAAAGACGTGAGCAATAAGTTTATGCGTGCCATCGCGAGTCATGATCAGTCTGCAAAGTTCTTATACGAACCTAAAAACTTGATCTTTAACAAGGTAAAAATTGGATATAATATGCTCATAAGCCTCAAGTATTCAATTGCATGCAGTTTCTATATTGCAAAAGCCCTTATTCAATAAGAAGGAACCGGAAGATAAATATGAACAAATAAATAAAGAATGATGAATAAACTAAAGTTAAATCATAAACCAGAGAGGAGTTAACTGGTTAACAACTCTCATAGTCCCAAATTTTATGAGCCAGCTTTATGAAACTAAGAGGAAATTCACGTGGGCCTACCTAATAATACTTTGACCTAAATTATTTCATTATATGCGTCCCAAACATCAAAACGCTCGCATTCCCACTTATATTGCACTTGGATTAATTGAAAACAACATGATTTTTCCCTTACGCGCATGGATTTATGTCTCTTCCTGCTTGATTATCAAGTCACATCCCATTCCACCAGCCAACCTTGTCAATTGCATTTCCATGATTCCTTAGGTCAATCATTGTGTCATCAAGAGTCCTCGTGCCTAAAGGAATTAGGAATGATAGTGATCTCAATGGTGCAAATCTTGAATTGGAACATTTGTGCATGCCTCGATACTCGGTGTTCCTTCTTTCCTCCAAAAGATTCATCTATGATCATTTGTAGAATGAAATCAATACTCGACTAACTAATTTTATTTTTGTCCAAGCATTAGATCGGTGCCTATGATTGCTGCTTCCATGCGCTTTAACTCAACACTCGTGTTTATGGTCACGAAATAAAATCAAATCATCATACTAGACATTGATTAGAAAGGGACGAACAAAAGAAATGAAGAAATGAGAACATTGGTAGAATTTCATATCCAATAAGAAAAGAAATCGCAAGTTTTTTATTCTCTTCCATATGGCTAAGTGTAAGGATCAAATTGAATTGATTTAAACACAAAGATAGATAAAGAACACAAACAAAGAAAGGACGTGAGCAATAACTCTAGGTTTGCTAGCACGAGTTAATGAGAACCCATGTAGCACAAAGAATCCTACTCCAACAAGGAATCCTAATGATGGATATCCTACCTGCTTAAGGAATCCTACTTCAACAAGGATTCATAATCCTACTAGGAATACTAATCCATCAAGGAGCCCTTATGACATTAGGAGTTCAAGTGATGAAAGAATCATATTTCCATTAGGAATCCTTATCTAACTAGGAGTCCTAATTAGATTTAAAGTCCAATAAACATTAGGCTTAATCAAAACAATGGGCCTCAAGATACCCTTATTAACTTAATCCAACATATGGAGGCATGAATAAGTCAAGATAAGCCCAAGATAATCAAGTGAAGCTATTTGGATTCCAATACTCAAGAATGGGCCACATATCACATGTTACTAAAGCCTAATTTTTATGTTTATTATATGGGCTTGGGTTGGACAAACTTTAGGAGTTTTTTTTTTTCATCTAAAGAAGTATTTTAATAGTTAGGACTCTTGTTTTAAGTTATCTTTTTAGTTTAGGAGTTCTACTCTTAGTCTTATTATTATTTATTTCCTTATCATTATAGAATTAGGGTTTTCTAAAGCATATATAAGCTAGTACGAGTTTCTATGTAAAGGGAGTTATTGAATATTGATTATTTTGAAGTTACTTCTCATCTTCTATTCTTTATGAACTTGGTGAATTTATCTAGTAAAGGCTTGGTATTTTACAAACTTAATCTAATATAAACCTTTGCTTATGTTAAATAGCCTTTAATTCTTTATAATTAAGGTTTTTAAGTACAAGTTATTTAAGGCTCTTGTCGGGAGTTAGAGTTAATTTGCTTGATTAGGTGAATGATCCTTGGTGAAGAAATCAACATTTAATACGGGTTTGGCACAAGTTAGCTACATTTGTATCATGAGTCTTCATAAGTCCGCAATGTTCTTAAAAGAAACTATAACTTGATGTTGCAAGGTAGAAGACAAATAATATGTTCACTAGCCTCAAGTATCTGGTTGCATGTTATTTTTATAGTGCGAAAGCCCTTATCTAGAAGAAGAAGAAACTAGAAGCTAAATATGAATAAATAAAGATGAATAAACTAAAGTCAAATCAACGACTAGAGAGGAGCTGACTGGCCAACAACTCTCATAGTCTCAAATTTTATGAGCCAGCTTAACGAAAGTTAGGAAAAAGTTCGCGTGGGCATACCTTATAACACTCCGGCTCAAATTACTTCATTACATGCGTCCTAAGCATCAAAATGTGCATACTCCCACTTGGATTAATTGAAAGCAACATGATTTCTCCATCACGCGCGTGGACTTGTGTCTCATCCTGCTTGATCATCAAGTCATGCTACAATGCCACCAATGAACCTTGTCAATATGATTTCTCCCTTACGCGAGTGGATTTGCATCTCGTGCTGCTTGATCATCAAGTCACGCCCCAACGCTACCGGTCAAGCTTGTCAATTACGTTCCAATGATTCTCGTTGTTTCCCCCTTCCTCCAATAGATTTTTCTGTGATAATTAGGAGAATAATATCAATACTGGATCAACTAAATTTCTTTTTTCGCATTTGTCCAAGCATTGGATCAGTGCCTATGATTGACACTTCCATGCGCTTTCAGTCAACTCGTGTCTATGCTCCCCAAATAAAACTAAACTATCATACTAGACAAAGATTAGAAAGAGAGGCGTAAAAGAAACGAACAAAATGAGAACAAAAGTAGGATTTTAGATCCGATAATGGAAGAAATCACAAATTATTTGTTCTCTTCCATATGACTAAGCGTAGGGATCAAATCAAATTTAGTTAAACATAAAGGTAGATAAAGAACATAAAATAAACAAAGGACGTGAGAGATAAGTCTATGTTCACGCGAGTTTGATAAGTCCGCAAAGTCTTTCAACGAACCCATAGCTTGATTTTCCACAAGATAGAAGATTGGAATAATATGCTCACTAGCCTCAAATATTCAGTTGCATGCAGTTTTGAAGTGCAAAATCCCTCATTGTATAAGAAGAAGAAATTAGAAGCTAAATATCAATATGTTAAGGAGAAAAGATGAATAAACTAAAGCCAATTCAAGAACTAGTGAGGAGTTGATTGGTCAATAACTCTAGTAGTCCCAAATTTTATGAGCCAGCTTAATAGAAAAAAAGGAAAATCTGTGTGGGCATATGTAATAACACTCCAACCCAAATTATTTTACTATATGCGTCCCAAACACCAAAACATTTGCATTCCTGCTCGTATTATGCCTGTATTAATTGAAAGCAATATGATTTCTCCTTTACATGCTCGGATTTACATCTCATCCTGCTTGATGATCAAGCTAAGCCCCAATGCCACCGACCATGCTTGTCAAATGCATTCCCATGATTCTTTATGGTAATCCTTATGTAATCAGGAGTTCTCATGCTTAGAGGAATAAGGAATGACGGAGACCCCAATGGCGCAAATCCTGAATTAAAAAATTTGGTCGTGCCTAGATTCTTGTCGTTCCTTCTTTCCTCTAAAATATTCATTTGATATCATTCAGAGAATGATATCAATACTTGATCAAATAATTTTCTTTCTTTGCATTTGTCTAAGCATTGGATCGATGCCTACAATTGTCGTTTCCACGCGCTTTGACTCAACACTTGTGTTTATGCTCCTCAAATAAAACCAAACCATTATACTATACAAAGATTAGAAAGAAAGGCATAAAAGAGATGAAAAAATGATTGCATCCCAAACATAAAAAAACCTCGCATTCCAAATTGTATTATGCTTAGATTAGTGGAAAACAACATGGTTTCTCCCTTACAAGAGTGGATTTACATCTTGTCCAGGATGATCATCAAGTTATGCCCCAATGCCACCGGTCAAGGTTGTCAATTGCATTCCCATGATTCCTTAAGCTAATCCTTATGTCATGAAGTGCACTCGTACCTAGAGGAACAATGAATGATGGAGATCCCATTGGTCAAAATCTTGAACTAAAATATATGGGTGTGCCTTGATTCTCACCATTCTCTATTTCCTTTAAAATATTTATCTGTGATCATTTGGAGGATGATATCAATACTCTATCATTCAAAGAATGATATCAATACTTGATCAAAAGAATGCAAGGACGTGAGTAATAAGTCTATGCTCGCTAGCGCAAGTGTTGTACGTCCGCAAAATTCTTGAAAGAACCTATTACTTGATTTCCTACAAGATAGAAAATTAAAATACTATGCTCACTAGCCTCAAGTATTCAGTTGCATGTGATTTTTGTAATGCGAAAGCCCTCATTCCATAAGAAGAAGAAACTGGAAGCTAAATATAAATAAATAAATAAAGAATGATTTATATAAACTAAAGTCAAATCAAGAACTAGAGAGGATTTTATTGGTAAACAACCCTCATAGTTCTAATTTTTCAGAGCCAGCGTAAAAAAAAAGGGAAAATTCGCGTGGCCCAAATTAATAACACTCTGAACTAAATTACTTCATTATATGCATCCCAAACATCAAAATGCTCGTATTCCTGATTGTAACTAAAGTGAAATCAACAACGAGAGAAGATTTGACTGGTCAACAACTCTCGTAGCCCTAAATTTTATGAGTCAGTCTAACAAAAATAAGGGAAAATTCGTGTGGGCCTACCTAATAACACTCCGACCCGAATTACTTCATTATATGATCCCAAACATCAAAAATGCTCACATTACTGCTTGTATTATGCTTGGATTAATTAAAAACAACTCGATTTCTCCCTTATGCTTGTCAATTTACGTCTCATCCTGCTTGATCATCAAGTTAGGCCCCAATGCCACTTCAAGCTTGTCAATTACGTTGTCATGAGTCCTTATGACAATCCTTATGTTATCAGGAGTCCTCGTGGCTAAAGAGACAAGGAATGATGGAGATCCTAATGGTGCAAATCCCTAATCAAAATATTTTAGCATGCCTCGATTCTCTGTGTTCCCTCTTTCCTCCAAAAGATTTGTTTGCAATCATTCCTAGATTAATATTAATATTCGATCAACTAATTTTCTTTCCTCACATTTGTCTAAGCATTGGATAGGTGCCTATGATTGCTGATTCCATGCACTTTAACTCAACACTCGTCTTTATGCTCACCAAATAAAACTAAATCATCATACTAGACATAGATTAGAAAGATATAAGCAAAAGAAATGAACAAATGAGAATATAGGTAAGATATCGTATTTGATAAGGAAAGAAATCACCAGTTCTTTATGCTCTTCCATAGCTAATCGTAAGGATTAAATCGAATTGATTTAAATACAAGGGTAGATAAATCACACAAAAGAATTGAAGGACGTGAGCGATAAGTCTATATTCGTTAGGTTGAGACTTCATAAGTCCACAAAGTTCTTGAAAGAACCCATAATTTAATTCTCCGTAAGGTAGAAAACTAAAATAATATGCTCACTAGCCTCATTTATTCGGTTCCATGTTGAAGAAACTAGAAGCTAAATATCAATAAATAAATGATGAAAGATGAATAAAGTAAAGTCAAATCAAGAACTAGAGAGGAGTTGACTGGCCAACAACTCTCGTAGTCCTAAATTTTATGAGGCAGTTGAAAAATACAAGGGGAAATTCACATGGGCTTACAAAATACCATTCCGAATCGAATTACTTCATTATATGCATCCCAAACATCAAAGAACTTGCATTCCCAATTGTATTACGCTTGGATTAGTTGAAAGCAACATGATTTTTCCCTTATGCGAGTGGATTTGCATCTCGTCCTGGATGATCATTAACTTATGCCCCAATGCCACCGGTCAAGATTGTCAATTGCATTCCCATGATTCATTATGCTAATCCTTGTAACATTAGGTGCGCTCGCGCCTAGACAAACAATGAATGATGCAGATCCCATTCATCAAAATCTTGAATTAGAACATTTGGGTGTGACTCAATTCTCATCATTCTCTATTTCTTCTAAATATTCATCTATGATAATTCAGATAACGATATCAATACTTGATCAAAAGAATGGAAGGACGTGAGCAATAAGTCTATGCTCACTAGCGCAAGTGTTGTACGTCCACAAAATTCTTGAAAGAATATATTATACTCACTAGCATCAAGTATTCGGTTGCATGTGGTTTTTGTAGTGCGAAAGCCCTCATTCCATAAGAAGAAAAAACTAGAAGCTGAATATGAATAATAAATAAAGAAAGATGAATAAACTAAAGTCAAATCAAGAATTAGAGATGAGTTAATTGGTCAACAACTGTCATAGTTCCAATTTTTAAGAGCCAGTGTAACTAAAATAAGGGAAAATTTGCATGGCTCTACCTAATAACACTCCAAACCATATTACTTCATTATATGCATCCCAAACATCAAAATGCTCGTATTCCTAAATATAACTAAAGTGAAATCAATAATGAGAGAGGAGTTGACTAGTCAACAACTCTCTTAGTCCCAAATTTTATGAGTCAAGTAACCTAACTAATAACATTCTGACCCAAATTACTTCATTATATGGTCCCAAACATTAAAAATCTCATATTACTACTTGTATTATGCTTGGATTAATTGAAAACAACTCGATTTCTCCCTTATGCATGTGGATTTATGTCTCATCATGCTTGATTATCAAGTTAGGCCCTAATGCCACTAGTCAAGCTTGTCAATTACGCTGTCATGAGTCCTTATGACAATCCTTGTTTAATTAGGAGTCCTTGTGGCTAGAGGGACAAGGAATGACGGAGATACTAATGGTGCAAGTCTTGAATTAGAATATTAAGCATGCCTCGATTCTCTGCGTTCCCTCTTTCCTCCAAAATATTTGTTTGCAATCATTCCAAGATTGATATTAATACTCGATTAACTAATTTTCTTTCTTCACATTTGTCCAAGCATTGGATAGGTGCATATGATTGCTGCTTCCACGTACTTTAACTCAACACTCGTGTTTATGCTCGCCAAGTAAACAAAAGAAAGAGATAAACAAAAGAAACAAACGAATGAGAACATAGGTAGGATTTCCTGTAAGCTAAATATGAATAAATAAATAATGAAAGATGAATTAACTCAAGTCAAATTAAGAACCATAGAGGAGTTGACTGGCCAATAACTCTCGTCGTCCTAAACTTTATGAGCTAGCTTAGCAAAGAAAAGGAGAAATTCATGTGGGCCTATCTAATAACACTTCAGATAAATTACTTCATTATATGCTTCTCAAACATAAAATAATGTACTATTCCAGCTTGGGTTAATTGAAAGCAACATAATTTCTCCATCATGCGCATGGATTTGCATCTCGTCTTGCTTGATCATCAAGTCATGCTCCAATGGCACTAGAGAAGTTTGTCAGTTATGTTTCTATGATTCGTTAATGAAAATAAGGGAAAATTTGCATGGGTATACCTAATGACACTCCAACCAAATTCACTTCATTATATGCCTTCCAAATATTAAAATGTGCACATTCCTAGTTATTTTAATCGAAAGGAACATGTTTTCTCCCTTATGCGGGTGGATTTGCATCTTGTGCTTAATCACCATGTCATGACCCAATGCCATCAGTCAAGCTTGTCAATTGCATTCCCATGATTCGTTAATGAAAACAAAGGACATACGCATCGGCATACTTAATAAGACTCTGGCCCAATTAACTCCATTATAGGCTTACCAAAGATCAAAACACGCTCATTCCTACTTGGATTAATCAAAAGTAACATGAT
The DNA here is from genome assembly GCF_019578655.1 of Ricinus communis. Classification (NCBI taxonomy): domain Eukaryota; kingdom Viridiplantae; phylum Streptophyta; class Magnoliopsida; order Malpighiales; family Euphorbiaceae; genus Ricinus; species Ricinus communis. The sequence goes on along the minus strand of NC_063264.1, from coordinate 10,922,626 downwards.
GGAGATTGGAATGGTGCAAATCCTGAATTAAAATATTAGAGAACAACTAGAATCATGGCACGCCCTAATATTCCGAATCAAGATTTGCACTATTGGACTCTTCATCATTCCTTATCCCATTTCTTGTCTGACATATGGATTGGTGTAAGGAATCATGGGAACACAATTGATAAGTTTTACTTGTGGCATTAGGGCATGATGATGATCAAGTAGGACAAGACACAAATCCACATGCGTAAAGGAGAAACCATGTTGCTTTCAATTAATCTAAGTAGGAATGGTCGCGTATTGAGGTTTGGGGCACAAATGATGAAATAATTTTGGCTAGACTGTTATTAGGTAGGCCCATGCAAATTCTCCCTTATTTTCATAAAGTTGGCTCATAAAATTTAGGACTACAGGAGTTATTAACCAAATTAACTCCTCTCTAGTTCTTGATTTGACTTTACTTTATTCATCTTTCTTTATTTATTTATTAATATTTAGCTTGTAGTTTCTTCTTCTTATGGAATGAGGCGTTTTGCACTATGAAAGACGATGCAACCTAATATTTGAGGCTAGTGAGTAGATTATTTTAGTCTTCTACCTTGCGGGAAATCAAGTTATGGGTTCTTTCATAACCTTACGAACTTATGGAGACTCGTGCTAGCGAACCTAGACTTATTGTTCATGTCCTTCCTTTCTTTTATGTTCTTTGTCTACCCTTATATTTAAGAACCAATTTGATTCAATCATTTTGCTTAGCCGTATGGAAGAGAACGAAATTTTGATTATTTTCCTTATCGAGTCTAAAATCCTACCTATGTTCTCATTTTATTTGTTTCTTTTGTACCACTCTTTCTAAACTCTATCTAGTTTGAAATTTTACTTTTTATTTGGGAGCATAAACACGAGTGTTAATTGAAAGTGTGTGGAAGTGGCAGTCATAAGCACTAATCCAATGCTTAGACAAATGTGAAGAAAGAAGATTACTTGATCTAGTATTCATATAATTTTCAAAATGATCGCGGACGAATCTTTTAGAGTGAAGAGCGAACGATGAGAATCAAGGCACACACCAATATTCCAAATCCAGATTTACATCATTGGTATCTCTATCATTCCTTATTCCTCTAAGCACTAGGATGCATAATGATAGAAGGATTGGCATACGGAATCCTGGGAATGAAATTGACAAGCTTGATTGGTTGCATTAGGGCGTGACTTGATAATCAAGCAGGACAAGATATAAATCCTCGAGAGTAAGGGAGAAATGACGTTTCTTCCGATTAATCCAACTAGGAATGCATGGGTTTTGATGTTTGGGATGCATATAATGAAGTAATTTGGGCTGGAGGGTTATTTAGTAGGCTCACATGAGCTTTTCCTTACTTTCGTTAAGCTCGCTCATAAAATGTGGGACTACAATAATTGTTGACCAATCGAATCCTCTCCGGTTCTTATTTATTTATTCATATTGTGCTTGTAGTTTCTTCTTCTTATAGAATGAGGGCTTTCGTACAATGAAAACCACATGCATCTGAATATTACAAGCTACTTAGCATATCATTTCAGTCTTCTACATTGCAAGAAATCAAGTTATGGATTCTTTCAAGAACTTTGCAGACTTATGAAGACTCGCGCTAGCAAACCTAAACTATCGCTCACGTTTGTTCTTTATTTTGTATCATTTGTCTACTCTTTGGTTTAAATCAATTCGATTTGATTCTTATTTAAACACCCCCATTACATGCTAACCAATAGACATTAGCCAGAAAACATATAAGCGTCGTAGACTATATACTACATGTAGATAGGTCAATATGCAGATTGTTAAGAATCAAGACACAAGGTTATTAACATATAAACATATGATTATACTTAAACATCACTTAACAAGTATTCAAAACATCTTCTTATGCCTTACAAGGCACACTTCTATATACATCACATAACTGTATACAAAATGCATCAGGAGGAGACTCCACAAAACTGGCCCAACCTGACAGAACTGCTAAAAGCTAGACTTCGGATACAACCAACGGATGCACTACTATTTACAAACCTAAAAAAAATAATTTTGGAGAGGGGTGAGCCTCTAGCTCAGTAAATAAATAATCAACATAATCTATATCACATACACTTAATACAATGTCCACCCAATCACATAACTTACCATGATTCATAGTTTAGGTATAAATTCATACCATTCTATTCAATTCAGTACAACCATCATAGAAGAAATACAATTCAACAATTATGGTTAGTTCTCACGGCTTGTGGATCCCCTTTAATGTGTTGCTCCGCCTCATCCTCACCTATCGCACACGTAAGCTGGTCCGCCTCATCCTCACATAATACACTTTTATAGCCTCTCTAGACTTTAGCCTCCCAAGGCTTTATATATAGATATATTTTTTTTTTCACAGGGGAATCCACCATTCACATGCACATATGTACTTAACATCACTATTCAATCATTTCACTTATATCATATTCAAGCAATAACAATTGTTCCACTCAACACCAATCATTTCCATCTCATTCATTCAAACACAACACAATATTAAGCAAACACAACCATTCGTAGAACATTTGATTAAATATATGGATATAGCAAATATTAACTATTTACTTACTCAAAATACACTTATTCCTTTAGCATATAAGAACCTCTTTTCTCCACAACTTCCTTTCCAGGCCTTTGAGTACCTGTTAACACATTCATCAATTCACATTTCATGCATATTCCAAATATTCATGTAAATGCTAGTTCTAATGCATTACAAGATCATCCCCTTTGTAATTCATAGGTCTAACTCTTCCTCTAAGACTCTCAGTTACTATTTAATATCATATAAACATTTTTCATCTAGTTATATACCAATTTAACTCAAATTAACATCAAATAAATTGCATAAAACTAATCTCCAACATCTCTGTTTTCTAGACAGAATTTAGTACCAAAGTATATTTATTGCTGGGCAAAATTGGCTCAATACAAAAATCTCGTATTAAGTAGACACATACGCTTATGCATCTAGTTTCATCTCCAAGAAAAATTAGTCAATTCCGACTTCTATAGATTTAATTATTCTCAAATTACTGAGCAAGGGTCATACAGCTAGTTGTACCCGAGCAGCAATCTGTTTGCTCAATTTAAGCAACCAAAACGGAAAAAATAGCAAAATCACAAAACTACAAAGTTATAGACGACTCTTCAAAATTTCCATAGACACCAATTAAGCTTAATTTGGACTTATATAACCCATGTTATGCCCAAAATACAGAACATCAAGGTTGCTGGAATTTGATAGTTTTCTATCTTGACATACTTAAACTTAAATCAAGTTTAATCTCTATGCAATCATTCAATACTCTACTAATTCATGATAATCAGACCTTTAATTAATCAATGAAAGCATCAATTGAAGTTTTTCCAATTTGTAATCAAGAACCCTAATGACAAATTAATAATACTCAAGTAACAACTCACCAATTTCAGCTTTTGGGTTGCTAATATGCTTAAATCCTTTAGCTTTAGCTTGGCTCCTTCAATAGTTGGTAAAATCCTATCTTAATCTTAAGTTTTTCTAGGTATTCCACTCCTCTCTCTTGTTCCAAATTTTGAGTTTTTGGCCATGTACGAATTTTAGAGAAATGAACAGGTAAAATGAGCTTGGTCATGGTTCCAATTTCCAAGATTCATCTCTCAATGCCACCACCTACTTAACTAGTTTTATCATCCTAAATTAATTCTTACTAACCATATATAGGTACTAACTTTTAATTGTATCTTTTAAGTCCAATCTATTTAAGCAACCTTCAGCTATTGGTTCAATTAAGTCTTAAGGCTTAATACACATAACCCAAATACTTAATCAACTTATCTAAATTAATAATCTAATATCATGCTTCTTATTCTCTACTTATAATTAATATATATTTGTTCCCATAAAATAAAAATATTATTAATATACCATCATATGCCCAATGATTAAATGTAAATGCACATAACATGTATGATGAGAAAATGCATACGTTACAACTCTCCCTTCCTTAAGAAATTTCGTCCCCGAAATTTTAACAACTCACCAACATTACAATGGAAAAGATGCAGATACTTCTGTCTCATATGCTCTTCCACTTCCCAAGTTGCTTCTCTTGGTGAATGATGACTCCACTTAATTTTTACCATAGGAATGTCTTTATTTCTCAATTTCTTAACCCTTCGATCAAGAATTTCTATCGGTTCTTCCACATATGTCAACTTTTCTGTGATTTCTATCTCTGGCTCTAGAATGATATGACTAGGATCTGATCTATATCGCCTCAACATAAAAACATGAAAAACATCATGAATAGAAGATAACTCTGTAGGTAATGCTAACCTATAAGCCAATGGTCCAACTCTTTCAATAATTTCATAAGGTCCTACATACCTCGGACTCAATTTCCCTTGTTTACCAAACCTTAATATTCCTTTCCATGGTGATACCCGCAAGAAAACTTTATCACCCATAATATATTCCATTTCCCTTCGATGCAAATCAACATAACTCTTTTGTCTGTCCTGTACTACTTTCAAATTCTTTTTAGCTATCTCTATTTTATCCACTGTTTCTTGTACCAATTCTGGACCTTCAAGCTGTCTTAAACCTTCAACATCCTAGCATACTAGACTTCTACATTTCCTCCCATACAAAGCTTTATATTGAGCCATACCGATACTAGAATGAAAACTGTTGTTATACGCAAATTCCATCTATGGTATGTAATCATCCCAGTTACCCTTGAACTCAAGTGTGCAAGCTCTCATTATATCTTCTAATATCTGAATAGTTCTTTCTGATTGCCCATCTGTTTGAGGATGAAAAGCTGTACTGAAATGAAGCTTAGTACCATATGCTTTCTGCAAACTCTCCCAGAAATGAGAAGTAAATCTGGGATCCCTATCTGATACAATAGATATAGGCACACCATGCAATCTAACAATCTCAAAAATATACAATTCAGCAAGTTTATCAAGTGAATCTATTTGCTTCACAGGTAAGAAATGAGCACATTTAGTAAGTCGATCAACAATTACCCAAATAGCATCATGCTTGTTAAGTGTACGCGGCAATCCCATAATAAAATCCATAGTAATCTTATCCCACTTCCACACAGGTATAGATAAAGAATGAAGTTTACCTGCAGGTGCCTGGTGCTCTCCTTTCACTTACTGACATGTCAAACAGTTACTCACAAATTCTGCCACATCCTTCTTCATTGTCGGCCACCAATAATAAGGCTTCAAATTTTTGTACATTTTAGTACTTCCAGGATGCATTGCATAAGGTGCATAGTGCACTTCATGCATGATTTTCTTTCTCAGATCCCCTACATCAGGTACACATACACGATTTCTATTTAATAACACACCATCATCTTTCAACACAAATTGTGTATTCTTTCCTTCTTGTACTCTACCCTTCATCCTTTGCAAATAAGAATCTTCACACTATGCATCTTTAATTTTATCTCCAATCAAAGGCTTTACTAGTAATGTGGCTGATAGATCATCATTATAAACATAAAACTTCACATCCATAGCTCTAAGTGTAACTAAATATTCCACATTGTAACAAATCATACTTGAAAAATTTTTCACTGACTTCCTACTTAAAGCATCAGCAACAACATTTGCTTTTCCAGGATGATAATCAATAGTGCAATCATAATCCTTCAGAAGCTCAATCCATCTTCGTTGTCTCAGATTCAACTCTTTTTGCGTAGGGATATATTTCAAACTCTTATGATCAGTAAATATCTGAAATGTCTCCCTATATAAATAATGTCGCCATATTTTCAATGCATGTACAATAGCTGCTAATTCAAGATCATGCGTAGGATAATTTAGCTCATGAGGTCGCAATTGTCTTGAAGCATAAGCTATAACCTTCCCATACTGCATTAAGACACATCCAAGTCCTTGCCTAGAAGCATTAGTATATATAACATAACCTCCATTTTCAGATGGCAATGCGAGTATCGGTGTAGTAGTAAGCCTTTTCTTCAACTATTGAAAATTTTAATCACACAACTCAGTTCACTTGAATGGCACATTCTTCTTTAACAAAGCTGTGAGAGGCTTAGCAATAACTGAAAAATCTTTTACAAATCTTCTATAATAGCCAGCTAACCCAAGAAAACTTGAACTTCGGGGAAACATTTCTGAAGCGGTTCCCATTCAATAATTGCTTTAATCTTTGATGAATCTGGTTGCACTCCATGTTTAGAAATAATATGCCCTAAGAATGCAATTTCCTCCATCCAAAACTCGCATTTGTTGAATTTTGCATACAACTGTTTTTCCCTCAAAATCTATAAAACAATTCTCAAGTGTTGTTCATGCTCTTCTAGGCTTCTAGAGTAAATCAGAATATCATCAATGAACACAATAACAAAGTGATCTAAATATGGTTGGAACGTCTTGTTCATCAGTGACATAAAAGTAGCAGGAGCATTTGTTAACCCAAATGGCATCACAATAAATTCATAATGTCCATACCTTGTTCTGAATGCTGTCTTGGCAATAGATTTCTCTTCAACCCGGAGTTGCCAATAACCTGATCTGAAATCAATTTTAGAGAACATAGTTGCACCTTTTAACTGATAAAGCAAATCATCAATTCTCGGCAATGGATATTTATTCTTCACTGTAATCCTATTCAATTGCTTATAATCAATACATAATCGCATACTACCATCCTTTTCTTCACAAATGAATCGGGTGCTCCCCAAGGTGAAGTACTTGGCCTGATGAAACCTTTATCAAGTAACTCTTCTAATTGCTTTTTTAATTCTTTCAATTCCAATGGAGCCATTCTGTATGGTGCAATGGAAATAGGTGTCGTGCCCGGGATGATGTCAATCTCAAAATCAACCTCTCGATTTGGTGGCAAACCAGGCAAATCATCTAAGAATACGTTAGAAAATTCTCTGACCACTGGAATGTCTAATACCCCTGGTCTGACCTTAGTAGTGTCTACAAAACTAATTAGATATGCTTCACATCCATTTTTAACTAACTGACATGCAGTCATTGCTGAAATCAAACAATTAGGAATTGTCTTCCTTTTACCCACCATTACTATTTTCATTTCTCCTTGTATTTCCATAGCCACTTCCTTTGTTTTACAATCAACAATAGCATGATTTCTTGACAACCAATCCATCCCCAAAATAACATCAAACTCTCTAAGATTAATAATAACCAAATCTGCATGTAGTTTGACACTATCTACTACTATAGGACATGATCTCACTTTCGTATTTACTGTGATAATACCCCCAGCAGTCATAGATACATATATATATCATAACCTAATGCCTCTATATTAGCATGAACATGTGATGCAAAATCATGTGATATGAATGAACATATGGATCTAGGATCAATAAGAACATGTGCATCAGAATCATGAATAGAAAGTATACCAATAACAATTTCAGGTGCTACAAATGCTTCATTTCTAGTAGTAGCAAATACTCTAGCTTGTGCTTGTGGTTGACCAATCTTTTATGATGGTGTTGCTGAAATAGGTAAACCTCCTCTGCCACCTCTTCCTCTGCCTCTACTTGAACCAACTGGAATATTTTCACCAACACTACTCTGACCCATTTTATAAAATTCTCCAGCATTATTTCTTCTCATAGGACAATCTCTAGAATAATGTCCTGGCCTACTACAAGTGAAACATACTACTGGTCTAGGTCCCCAACAATCTCCGGTATGTCTCCTGTTGCACATAGGACAAATAGGAGCAAACCCTCTACTGGCCGAAACTTGTCCTCCCTCAAGTCTGGATGAATTGTATCCACCTCTACTATAAGGTACTGTGGAGGATCTACTAGACTGACCACCAAACCCTCGTCCACGATAACTACTCCTCTATGAATTAGAGCCTCTGAACGAAGAAATACTAGTCTGTCTTGGAGGATTACTATAAGTACCAATGATCTTCTTCTTTTTAGCTTCCATAGTATTCCTTTCAAATGATGTTTCTTCAGCTCTCAAAGCAGCTTCAATTGAGGCATTGTAATTCTGAGGTTTCACTGCCATTTTCTCACGAATGTCAAGCCTCAAACCCATCTCAAATTTATTCCTTTTCAGTTCTTCAGTGTCTATTTCTTCTGGTGCATACTTAGATAATCTCACAAATTGAACTTCATACTCTACAACTGACATATCATTCTGCTTCAACTGAAGAAATTCAAGCTTCTTTCTGTCTCTATAAATTTTTGGAGTATACTTCTCAGCAAATTCTCTCAAGAAATCATTCCAAGTCAAAGTCATTGGTCGATCTTTGCTTCTTAAAATTGTTTCCCACCAATCAAGTGCATCTTTTTCTATTAAAGACACTGCATATAGAAGCCTTTGTTCTAATGTGAAATTAAATCTGTCCAACACTCTTTCCGTATTTTGTAACCATTCCTCAACCTCAGCAGGATCAGTAGTACCCTGAAAAACATTAGCACCTTGTTTCCTAACCCTTTTATAATTTTTATCTATCACAGCCTCTTGTTGTTGAGTCTGAGGCGCCGGTGCTTGTTGTCGAGCTACCCGTTGCATTAGAAAATCCATAAACTATTCCATAACATTTTGTACATTCGATTGTGCAGCATTTTCAGAATGTAGCTCATGCTCATCATGTTGATCATGTTCTGATGCATTTTCATGACCATGCATAGACTCTAATGACTTATCTGGGCCAGTTGTGTGTTCTCTTTGTCTCTCCATCTATATATATGAAATGCAAATACTCAGTCAAGTTCAAAGAACATATGTCATATGCTTAATGCTGTGCAACATGAATCTACTCCCAATGAATCTAATCACTGCTCTGATACCACTAAATGTAACACCCCCATTACATGCTAACCAATAGACATTAGCCAGAAAACATACAAGCGTCGTAGATTATATACTACATGTAGATAGGTCAATATGCAGATTGTTAAGAATCAAGACACAAGGTTATTGACATATAAACATATGATTACACTTAAACATCATTTAACAAGTATTCAAAACATCTTCTTATGCCTTACAAGGCACACTTCTATATACATCACATAACTACATACAAAATGCATCAGGAGGAGACTCCACAAAACTGACCCAACCTGACAGAACTGCTAAAAGCTAGACTTCGGATACAACCAACGGATGCACTACTATTTACAAACCTGAAAAGAAAAATTTTGGAGAGGGGTGAGCCTCTAGCTCAGTAAATAAATAATCAACATAATCTATATCATATACACTTAATACAATTTCCATCCAATCACATAACTTACCATGATTCATAGTTTAGGTATAAATTCATACCATTCTACTCAATTCAGTACAACCATCATAGAAGAAATACAATTCAACAATTATGGTTAGTTCTCACGGCTTGTGGATCCCCTTTAATGTGCTGCTCCGCCTCATCCTCACCTATCGCACACGTAAGCTGCTCCGCCTCATCCTCACATAATACACTTTTATAGCCTCTCTAGGCTTTAGCCCCCCAAGGCTTTATATATAGATATATTTTTTTTTCACAAGGGAATCCACCATTCACATGCACATATGCACTTAACATCACAATTCAATCATTTCACTTATATCATATTCAAGCAATAACAATTGTTCCACTCAACACCAATCATTTCCATCTCATTCATTCAAACATAACACAATATTAAGCAAACACAACCATTCGTAGAACATTTGATTAAACATATGGATATAGCAAATATTAACTATTTACTTACTCAAAATACACTTATTCCTTCAGTATAAAAGAACCTCCTTTCTCCACAACTTCCTTTCCAGGCCTTTGAGTACCTGTTAACACATTCATCAATTCACATTTCATGCATATTCCAAATATTCATGTAAATGCTAGTTCTAATGCATTACAAGATCATCCCCTTTGTAATTCATAGGTCTAACTCTTCCTCTAAGACTCTCAGTTACTATTTTAATATCATATAAACATTTTCCATCTAGTTATATACCAATTTAACTCAAATTAACATCAAATAAATAGCATAAAACTAATCTCCAACATCTCTGTTTTCTAGACAGAATTTAGTACCAAAGTATATTTATTGCTGGGAAAAATTGGCTCAGTACAAAAATCTCGTATTAAGTAGACATGTACGCTTATGCGTCTAGTTTCATCTCCAAGAAGAATTACTCAATTCTGACTTCTATAGATTTAATTATTCTCAAATTACTGAGCAAGGGTCATACAGCTAGTTGTACCCGAGCAGCAATCTGTTTGCTCAATTTAAGCAACCAAAACGGCAAAAATAGCGAAATTACAAAACTACAAAGTTATAGACGACTCTTCAAAATTTCCATAGACACCAATTAAGCTTAATTTGGACTTATATAACCCATGTTATGCCCAAAATACATAACATCAAGGTTGCTGGAATTTTGACAGTTTTCTATCTTGACATACTTAAACTTAAATCAAGCTTAATCTCTATGCAAACATTCAATACTCTACTAATTCATGATAATCAGACCTTTAATTAATCAATGAAAGCATCAATTGAAGTTTTTCCAATTTGTAATCAAGAACCCTAATGACAAATTAATAATACTCAAGTAACAACTCACCAATTTTAGCTTTTGGGTTGCTAATATGCTTAAATCCTTTAGCTTTAGCTTGGCTCCTTCCATAGTTGGTAAAATCCTATCTTAATCTTAATTTTTTCTAGGTATTTCACTCCTCTCTCTTGTTCCAAATTTTGAGTTTTTGGCCATGTACGAATTTTAGAGAAATGAACAGGTAAAATGAGCTTGCTCATGGTTCCAATTTCCAAGATTCATCTCTCAATGCCACCACCTACTTAACTAGTTTTATCATCCTAAATTAATTCTTACTAACCATATATAGGTACTGACTTTTAATTGTATCTTTTAAGTCCAATCTATTTACCCAACCTTCAGCTATTGGTTCAATTAAGTCTTAAGGCTTAATACACATAACCCAAATACTTAATCAACTTATCTAAATTAATAATCTAATATCATGCTTCTTATTCTCTACTTATAATTAATATATATTTGTTCCCATAAAATAAAAATATTATTAATATACCATCATATGCCCAATGATTAAATGTAAATGCACATAACATGTATGATGAGAAAATGCAGACGTTACACTTATGCTTAGTCGTAAGTAAGAGAATAAAGAATTTGTGCTTCATTTCCTTATCAGATTCCTAATCCTACCTATGTTCTCCTTTTATTCATGTTTTTGTTCATCTCTTTCTAATCTCTATCTAGTGTAATGGTTTGGTTTTCTTTAGTGAGCATAAACACGAGAATATAAAGTGAACGCGCGTGGAAGTTGCAATGATAAGCACTGAACCAATGCCTGGACAAATGTGAAGAAAGAACATTAGTTGATCGAGTATTGATGTCATTTTCTGAATAATCGCGGACGAATCTTTTGAAGGAAAGTAGGAACATGAATGGAGGCACGCCCAATGATTCTGATTCACGGTTTGCACCACTAGGGTGTCCATTATTCTTTATTCCTCTATGCATGAGTACTTTTGATGACATTAAAATTGGCGAAAGGAATTATGAGAACGCAATTAACAAGCTTGACTAGTAGCATTGGGGCTTAGCTTCATGATCAAGGAAGGAGAGACATAAATCCACACGTGTAGGGGAGAAATCTTATTGCTTTTGAGTCATCCAATTGGGAATTAGCGCGTTTTAATGTTTGGCAGGCATAAAGTAAATGGGGTTAGAGTGTTATTAGGTACGCTGACATAAATTTCCCCTTGTTTTCATTAAAGATTCATGGCAACGCAATTGACAAGCTTGACCGGAGGCATTAGGCTATAACTTGATGATAAAGCAGTGTAAGATGCAAATCCATATGGATAAGGGAGAAATCATGTTGCTTTAAATTAATACAAGTGGGAATGCATGTGTTTTGATGTCTAGGAGTCATATAATGAAGTAAATTGGGTCGAAGAGTTATTACGTGTGCCCATGGGAATTTCTCCTTATTTTCGTTAAGGAATCATGGGTACGTAATTGACAAGCTTCACCAGTGGCATTGGAGCGTGACTTGATGATCAAGCATGACGAGACGTCAATCCACGTGCGTGATGGAGAAATCATGTTGCTTTTGATTAATCCAAGTGGGAATGAGCGTGTTTTGATGTTTGGCAGGCATATAACGAAGTAAATTAGGCCGAAGTGTTATTAGGAATCATCGGAACACAATTAACATGCTTAACCGGTGGCGTTGGGGTGTGACTTGATCATCAAGCAGCACAAGATCCAAATCCACATGCATAAGGGAGAAATCATGTTGCTTTCTATTAATATAAGTAGGAATGTGCAAATGGATTCTTTTAAGTTTTGCAGACTTATTAGACTAGCGCTAGCGAACATAGACTTATCACTCACTTCTCTCCTATCTCTTATGTTCTTTATTTACCCTTATATTTAAATTAATTCGATTTGATCTTACACTTAGCCTTATGGAGGAGAACAAAGCACTTTTGATTTCTTTCCATATCGAATATGAGATCCTGCCTATGTTCTCATTTTGTTCATTTCTTTTGTGCCTCTCTTTCTAATCTCTATCTAGTATGATGGTTTGGTTCTATTTGAAGAGCATAAACACGACTATGGAGTTAAAATGCATGGAAATGGAAATCATACGCACCAATCTAATGCTTGGACAATATGAAGAAAGAGAATTGGTTGATGGAGTATTAATATCATTTTCTAAATGATCACGGTTGATTCTTTTGGAGAAAAAAAGGAACGATGATAATCACGTCATGCCCTAATATTATGACTCAAGATTTGCACCACTGAAATCTCCATTATTTCTTGTTCCTCTATGCACGAGGAGTCCTGATGACATAAGGATTGGCATAAGAAACCATGGGAACACAATTGAAAAGCTTGACCGGCGGCATTGCAGTTTAGTTTGATGATCAAGCAGGACGAGGCCTAACTCCACAGGTGTAAGGGAGAAATCATGTTGTTTTCAATTAATCCAAGCATAATACAAGTGGTAATGCGAGCATTTTGATGTTTAGGATCCATATAATAAAGTAATTTGGCTCAGAGTGTTATTAGGTAAGCCCACATAAAATTCTCCTTGTTTTTGTTAAGCTGGCTCATAAAAGTTGGGCCTATGAGAGTTGTTGACCAGTTAACTACTCTCTCGTTCATGATTTTAGTTATAATTGGGAATACGAGCATTTTGATGTTTGGGATGCATATAATGTAGTAATTTGGTTCAGAGTGTTATGAGGTAGGGCCACACGAGTTTTTCCTTGTTTTCCTTACGCTAGCTCTTAAAGTTTGGAACTACGAGAGTTGTTGACAAGATTGTTTGCCATATATTAAGTTTGAGTGCATTAGATTTATCTCTTTTGCCTTTGCATATGAGAGTTGATTTAGATGGTCAAAAGAACGATGATTTTGTTAGGGCATTCCATGAAAAGGTGTGCTTGAACATTGAAAAAAGGAATGAGAAAGCTGCCCAAAGAGCTAATAAGGGGCATGTGGAAGTAATCTTTGAACCTGGTGATTGGGTTTGGGTTCACTTTAGAAAAGAAAGTTTTCCTAGTATGCATAAGTCTAAATTGAGTCCTAGATGTGATGGTTCTTTTCAAATTCTAGAAAGGATGAATGATAATGCTTATAAGTTAGACTTGCCTAGTAATTATAGTGTTAGTGCTACTTTTAATGTTGTTGATTTATCTCCTTTTGATTTGGACGAGGTTGATGATTCGAGAAGGAATCCTCACGAGGAAGGTGGGAACGATGCGAATTCCACAAGCACATGGAATCCTACTCCGACTAGGAATTCCAGTCACACGAGGAGTCCTACTCCAACTCAAAATCCTACATCCACTAGGAATCCTAGTCCCACGAGAAGTCCTATTTCAACTAGGAATCCTAGTCCCACGAGGATCCTACTCCAGCTAAGAATCCTAATGCAACTAGGATTGTACACGAGCCACGTAAATATGATGGACCAATGATTTGAGCTTGTATGAAGAAGTTCGAGGATGCTTTAGGAGTGTTCATGAAGCAAGCCTTGAAGCTTGGGTTGAAAATCCAAAGTCCAAGTCAGATTGGGCTTCATCAAGACAATGGGCCTCAAGATACTCCCATTAACTTAATTCAATATATGGAGATATGAACAAGTCAAAATAGGCCCAAAATAAACAAGTCAAGCTATTTGGATTCCAATACTCAAGCATGGGCCGCTTATTACATATTACTTAAGCTCAAATGTCATGTTTATTACACGGGCCAGGGTTGAACGAATTTTATGAGTATTTGTTCATTTGAAGAAGTTTTTTAATAGTCAGAAGTCTTATTTTAAGTTATTCTTTTAGTTTAAGAGTTCTATTCTTAGTCTTATTGTTATTTGCTTCCTTATCATTATAGAATTAGGTTTTTTTAAGGCCTATATAAGCTAGTATGAATTTCTATGTAAAGGTTGGTTGAGTATTGTAATTTTGAAGTTAATTCTCTTCTTTTATTCTTTATGAACTTGGTGAATTTATCAAGTGAAGACTTGGTATTTTACAAACTTAGTTTAATCTAAACCTTTGTTTATGTTAAACAACCTTTAATTCTTTATAATTAAGGTTCTTAAATATATGTTATTTAAGGGTCTTGTTGGGAGTTAGATTTTCTTTATTTGATTAGGTGAATGATCCTTAGTGAAGACATCAAAATTGAATAGGGGTTTGGCACAAGTTAGCCACATTCTTATCAACCGATCCAATCCGAATGATCACGGATGAGTCTTTTATAGGAAAGAGGGAACGACGAGAATCGAGGCACGACCAAATATTACGATTCAGGATTTGCACCACTATGGCCTCCATCATTCATTGTTATGACATAAGGATTGGTGTAATATAATAAAGTATTTTGGGTCTGATGTTCTTATATAGGCCGACACGAATTTCAATTGTTTTCATTAAGCTGGCTTGTAAAATTTAGGACTACAAGAGTTGTTGACCAGTCAACTACTCTCTAGTTCTTAATTTGACTTCAGTTTATTCATATTTCTTTACTTATATATTCATATATAGCTTCTAGTTTCTTCTTCTTATGAAATAAGAGCTTTCGCACTATAAGAACCGCATGCAACCGAAAACTTGAGGCTAGTGAGTATATTATTTTAGTTTTCTACCATGCGGGAAATAAATTTATGAATTCCTTAAAGAACTTTGTAAACTTATCAAGACTCGCACTAGTAGACATAAACTTATCGCTCACGTACTTCCTTTCTTTTGTGTTCTTTTTCTACACTTGTGTTTATAACAATCCTAATTTGATCCTTATGCTTAGTTGTACGGAAGAGAGCAAAGAACTTTAGATTTCTTTTCTTACCAGATCCGAAGTCCTACTTATGTTCTCATTTTGTTCGGTTCTTTTGTTGCTTTTTGTCTAGTATGATGGTCTGGTTTTATTTGGGGAGCATAAACATGACTATTCAGTGAAAGCACTTGGTAGCGGCAATCATAGGCACCTATCCAATACATGGATGAATGCAAAGAAAGAATATTAATTTATCGAGTACTAATATCATTCTCCATATGTTTTCGGATGAAACTCTTGGAGGAATAAGGGAACGACGAGAATCAAGGCATGCCTAAATATTCCGATAAGGGATTTGTTCCATTGGGATCTCCATTATTCATTGTTCCTCTAGGCACAAGGATTCCTGATGACACAGGGATTGGTGTAAGGAATCATGGGAATGCAATTTACAAGTTGGACTGGTGGCATTGGGGCTTCGTTTGATGATGAAGCAAAACGAGATATGAATTCACGCACGTATGGCAGAAATCATGTTGCTTTCGATTGATCCAAGCATAATACAAGCGAGAATGTGAGCATTTTGATGTTTGGGATGCATATAATGAAGTAATTTAGGTCAAAGTGTTATTATATAGGCGCAAGCAAATTCTCCCTTGTTTACGTTAAGCTAACTAATAAAATTTGGGACTACGAGAGTAATTGACCAGTCAACTTCTCTCTGATTCTTGATTTGACCTTAGTTTATTCATCTATCTTTATTTTTTCATATCTAGGTTCTAGTTTCTTTCTTCTAGTACAATGAGGGTATTCACACTATTAAAGCTGCATGCAACCGAATACTTGAGGCTAGTGAGAATATTATTTCAGTTTTATACCTTGTGAAAAATCAAGTTATGGATTCTTTCAAGAACCTTATGGACTTATGAACACTTGTGCTAGCGAATATAGACTTATCGCATCACATCTTTCCTTTCATTTGTGTTCTTTCTCTACCCTTATGTTTAAATCAATTCGATTTGATCCTTACGCTTAACCGCATTGATGAGAACAAAGAACTTATGATCTTTTCATATTGGATCGAAAATCCTATCTATGTTCTCATTTTCTTTGTTACTTTTATATTTTTCTTTTTAATCTTTGTCTAGTATGATAGTTTGGTTTTATTTGTGGAGCATAGACATGAGTGTTGAGTGAAAGCGCATGGGCGACAATTATAGGCACCGGTTTAATGCTTGGACAAATGCAAAGAAAAAAATTTGTTGATCGAGTATTAATATAATTCTTCGAATGATCGCGCATAAATCTTTTGGAGGAAATAGGGAATGACGGGAATCAAGGTGATGTGCATAGTTTTACATATATCTGCTTGCATATTATTGTGTATTTTCTTAGTAATTATTGTGCTTTTATTCCAAGATCACCCGTGTTTTGTGTTCTTTTGCATTTCAGGAGACCATCATCAGTGTTTGAGTAATTATAGATCAATACGTGCAAAAATGGACAGGAATTCATCAAAATTGGACAAGGGCTCGCATGTTAAACACTGAGCACGGCCTAGGTCAAGGATGTGCTCATCGGACTTTGGCCATGACCAACCATTAGCCTTTGATCCTCAAATGTGGCGTTTTGGGCATGGTTTTCGATCTGAAGAAAACCTAACTGCGAGATCAAGGTTTATACGGCTGGACTCGGCGTCTTTGGGACAAGTATATAAGGAAAGCGATTTCTTAAGCTAGGGCAATCAAGGAGGAGGAGAGTTTTAGCGGCTGGTTCGGCTTTTGCAGAGTATTGAGTTCGAGAGAGAGTTGCAGATAGTGAGAACCCAAAATCGTAAGGTTTTGAGTGCAAAACAGTAGTGGAGCAAATCGAGAGGCGATTGGGGAGATCAATCATAGTGCAGATTCAGATTTGGAGTTGTTCATCCAATTCGAGAGAAAAGGGTGTACATGTTTCATTTTCATTATTCTTTCATTGTAATTGATTTCCTAATTGTTTTAAACATGAACATGTGTAGCTAGATCGATTAAATCCATTGGAATTTCTTTACTATGTTGGATTGCTTGAGTTTGGTTTTGTATCCTCCTTGCTTTCAGTATTAATAAGATAATGCATTATTCATGAGACGTTGTGAATTATGGTGTTTAGATTTCTTTATGTGATTGAGAAGTTCATTTGGCAATTGGAATTTTGAATAACAAGAACTGGTTAATAATCACTTAGAGATAAGGATAATTGACTAGCTGGATTAAGAATTGACAAAGCTTAATAGAGGCGGGTTAAAGCTTAATGCTAATTTAAGAATCAATTGTTAGGGAGAGATTCCAACTTTAGGTTCTTGAGTTTAGGAATTCGGTTACCGAGAGAGAAAAATGAAGTTCAATTAAGAATTCGTCCACGGGTAGCATAATTGGACTCATCAATCTGTTATCTTGTGTTTGATTGCCAACTAGTCTAGGTTCCCTTTGGGTTTGCTTTCTTGTCTTGATTGTTTCATTTATCCATTCATTCCTGCATCTCACTTAGAACTCAGCTTGTAGTTATTAGGAAATTTAGAAATTATTCATCATTCATTTTAGGCTAATATAATATAGAACAAAGTAGTAACTCTGGGCTTTCACTTTCCTGAAGGATATGACCTTGATACTCGCCATTAGTGCTAGACTGGATCGATAGGTTCACTGCCTTAGATTGTAGCTACACAAATAGCCTATCACGAGGCACACCTAAAAATTTGGAACTATGATAGTTGTGGACCAGTCAAATCCTCTCTAATTCTTGATTTGGCTTTATTTTATTCATCTTTCTTTATTTGTTCATTCATATTTAGCTTCCAGTTTATTCGTCTTATGGAATGAGGGCTTTCGCACTACGAAAACTGTATGCAACCGAATACTTAAGGCTAGTGAGCATAATATTTCAATTTATTACCTTATAGGAAATCATGTTATGGGTTTTTTCAAGAACTTTGCAAACTTATCAACACTCACGCTAGTGAGCATAAACTTATTGTTCATGCCTTTAATTCTTTTGATTGAGTTTTAATATCATTCTCCGAATGATCGAGTATTGATATCATTTTACGAATGATCATAACGAATCTTTTGAAAGCAATAGAGAACAACGAAAATCGAGGCACACCCAAATATTCTGATTCAAGATTTGGGCTAATAGAATCTCCATCATTCCTTGTTCCTCTAGGCACGAGGGCACCTGATGACATAAGGATTAACATAAGGAATCATGAGAACGAAATTGACAAGCTTGACCAGTGGCATTGGGGCTTAGCTTGATGATCATGTAGGACGAGACGTAAATCCACTCACGTAAGGGAGAAATCATGTTGTTTTCAACTAATGCAAGCATGATACAATTGAGAATGCAAGTGCTTTGATGTTTGGGACACATATAATGAAGTAATTTGGTTCAGAGTGTTATTAGGTAGGCCTATGTGAATTTTCTCTTGGATTCATTAAGTTGGTTATTAAAATTTTAGACTGTGAGAGTTGTTAACCAGTCAACTCCTCTCTTATTCTTGATTTGACTTTAGTTTATTCATCTTTTCTTTATTCATATTTAGCTTCTAGTTTCTTCTTCTTATAGAATAAGGGCTTTTGTACTATAAAACTGCATGAAACTAAATACTTGAGGCTAATGAGCATATTACGTCAGCTTTCGACCTTGCGAGAAATCAAGTTATGGGTTCTTTCAAGAACTTTGTGGACTTATCGACACTCGCGCTAGCGAGCATAGACTTATTGCTCACGTCCTTCCTTTCTTTTGTGTTCTTTCTTTACCCTTGCGTTTAAACCAATTTGATTTGATTATTAAGCTTAGCCGTATGGAAGAGAACAAACAACTTTTGATTTCTTTCCTTATCAAATTTGAAATCCTATCTATGTAATCATTTTGTTCATCTCTTTTGTGGCTCTCTTTCTAATCTCTGTACAATATGATGGTTTGGTTTTATTTAGGGAGCATAAACACGAACGTTGAGTGAAAGCGCGTGGAAGTAGCAATCATAGGCACCGATCCAATGCTTGGACTTAGTTGATCAAGTATTGATCTCATTCTCTGAATGATCGTGGAAAGATCTTTTGCAGGACAAAAGGAACAACGAGAATCGAGACACGACTAAAAGAGTTTGATTCAGGATTTGCACCATTAGGGTCTCCATCATTTGTTATTCCTTTAGGCACGAGGACTCCTGATGACACAAGGATTGTCATAAAGAATCATGGGAACACATTTGGCATTGGGGCTTAGCTTGATGATCAAGCGTAATGAGATGTAAATCCATGCACATATGAGAGAAATCATATTGCTTTTGATTATTCCAAGCAAGAATGAGCATAAACACAAGTGTTGAGTGAAACCGCATGGAAGCGACAATTTTGGCCACCAATCCAATGGTTGAAGAAATGCGAAGAAAGAAAATTAGTCGATCGAGTATTGATATCATTATCTATATGCTAGTGGATGAATCTTTTGGAGGAAAAAGCGAACGACATGAATCGAGGCATGCCCAAATATTATGATTCAGGATTTGCTCCATTGTGATCTCCATCATTCCTCTAGGCACCAGGACTCCTAATGAAAAGGATAGGCGTAAGGAATGATGGGAACACAATGGAAAAGTCTGAACAGTGGCATTGGGGATTAGGTTGATGGTGAAGTAGGATGAGATGTAGATTCATGAGCGTGAGGGAGAAATCATGTTATTTTTTATTAATCCAAGCATACCACATGCGGGAGTGCAAGCATTTTGATGTACGGAACGCATATAATAAAGTAATTTAGGTTGGAGTGTCATTAGGTAGGCTCACAAGAATTTCCACTTATTTTCATTAATCTGACTCTTAAAATTTAGGACTACTAGAGTTGTTGGCTAGTTAAGTCTTTATGTTTCTTAATTCAAATTTTGTTTATTCATTTTTCTTTATTTTTTTATTCATATTTAACTTCTAGTTTTTTCTTCTTATAGAATGAGGGCTTTCACACTATAAAAACCGCATGCAACCAAATACTTAGTACTAGTGAGCATATTATTTTAGTTTTCTACCTTATGAAAAAATAAGTTATGGATTCCATCAAGAACTCTACTAGCTTATCAAGACTCGCGCTAGTAAACATAGACTTATCACTAACATTCTTCCTTTTCATTGTGTTATTTGTCTACCATTATGTTTATAAAAATTCTATTTGATCATAACACTTATGCCAAACCTTGTATCATTAAGAGTCCTCATTCTTGGAGGAATAAGGAATGATGGAGATTCCCAGAGTGCAAATCCTGGATGGGAATATTTGGGCGTGCCTCGATTCTTAGCATTCCCTCTTTCCTCTAAAAGAATTGTCCCCGATCATTCGGAGAATGATATCAATACTCTATCAACTAATTCTTTTTCTTTACATTTGTCTAAGCATTGGATTGATCCCTATGATTGCCTCTTCCATGAACTTTAACTCAATAAGAACCATCATTAGTAGACATAGATTAGAAAGAGACGAACAAAAGAAACAAAGATATGAGAACCTAGGTAGGATTTCTTATCTGATAAGGATAGAAATCATAAGTTCTTTATTCTCTTCCATGGCTAAGCGCAAGGATCAAATCAAATTCATTTAAACACAACGATAGACAAAGAACACAAAGTTCTTGAAAGTTCTTGAGAGGACGTGAGTGATAAGTCTAGATTCGCTAGTGCGAGTCTTTATAAGTCCGCAAAGTTCTTGACAGAACCAATCACTTGATCTCCCGTAAGGGAGCAAACTGAATAATATGCTCACTAGGCATAAATATTAGGTTGCATGCAGTTTTCATTGTTCGGAAGCCCTCACACCATAAGAAGAAGAAACTAGAAGCTAAATATGAATAAGTAAAAAAATAAAGATGAATAAACTAAAGTCAAATCAAGAACCAGAGAGGAGTTGACTGGCCAACAATTCTCATAGTCCCAAATTTTATGAGCTAGCTTAATGAAAATAAGGATAATTCACGTGGGCCTATCTATTAAAACTCCGGTCTAATTTACTTCATTATATGACTCTCGGACATTAAAACACACACATTCCCACTTATATTAATCGAAAGCAACATAATTTCTCCCTTATGGGTGTGGGTTTCCGTCTTATGCTGCTTGATCATCAAGTTATACCCCAATGCCACCGGTCAAGCTTATTAATTACACTCAAATGAATCCTCAATGAAAACAAGGGAAAATTCACTTCAACATACCTAATAATACTCCAGCCTAATTTACTTCATTATATGCCTGCCAAACATCAGAACGCGCTAATTCCGGCTTAGATGAATCAAAAGCAACATGGTTTCTCCGTTACGCGAGTGGATTTAACTCTCATCCTACTTTATCATCAAATTAGCCCCAATGCCACCAGTCAAGCTTGTTAATTGTGTTCCCATAATTCTTTATGCCAATCATTGTGTCATTAGGAGTATTTGTGTATAGAAGAACAAAGAATAATGGAGACCTAATGGTGCAAATCTTGAATCAGAATAATTCCTTAAGGCATGAGGATTCTTAATGACAGAAGGACTAGTGTAAGGAATTATGGGAATACAATTAACAAGCTTGACTGGTAGCATTAGTGCTTAGTTTGATGATCAAGTAAGACGAGATGAAAATCCACTAATATAAGAGAGAAATCATGTTGTTTTCTACTAATCCAAGTGGGAATGAGCATGTTTTGATATATGCCTACTCAAATTTATCCTTATTTTCATTAAGAAATCATGGGAACGCAATTGATAAGCTTGACTGGTGGCGCTGGAGCGTGCCTTGATGATCAAGTAGCACGAGTTGCGAATCCACATATGTGTTAGGGAGAAATCATATTGCTTTCGATCAATAACGGTGCTAATGCGAGCGCTTTAATGCTGGGGAGGGATAATAATGAAGCATATTGGGTTGGAGTACTATTAGGTACTCCTGTGTGAAATTTCCCTTATTTTCATTAAGGAGTCATGGAAACATAATTGACAAGGTTCATTAGTGGCATCGTAGTACGACTTGATGTTCAAACAGGACGATAGGTAAATTTATGCACGTAAGGGAGAAATCATATTGTTTCAATTAATCCAAGCATAATACAAGTGGGAATGCTAGTGTTTTGATGTTTGGGACATATATAATGAAGTAATTTGGATCAGACTATTATTAGATAGGACCATGCGAATTTCCCCTTATTTTTGTTAATTCACTTGATAAAATTTAGGACGATGAGCATTGTTAACCAATCAACTCCTCCTGGGTTCATGATTTTACTTTAGTTTATTCATTATTCTTTCTTTATTTATTTACTCATATTTAGCTTCTCATTTTCTCTTCTTATGAAATGAGGACTTTCCCAGTATAGAAACTGCACTGAGGCTAGTGAGCATATGACTTCAATATTCTACCTTGCGAGAAATGAAGTTATGGGTTCTTTCAACAACTTTGCAGACTTATCTAGACTTGCTCTAGCGAACATAGACTATCGCTCACGTCCTTCCTTTCTTTTCTGTTCTTTGTCTACCCTTATGTTTAAATCAATTTGATTTGATCTTACACTTAGCCGTATGAAAGAGAACAAAAAACTTATGATTTCTTTCCATATCGAATATGAAATCGTACTTATGTTCTCATTTCATTTGTTTCTTTTGTGCCTCTCTTTGTAATCTCTGTCTAGTATGATGGTTTGGTTTTATTTGAAGAGCATAAACACAAGTGTTGAGTATAAACACAAATGTTGAGTTAAAATTTAGCACTACAATAGTCGTTGACCAGTTAACTACTCTCTGGTTCTTGTTTATTTATTAATGTTTTGCTTGTACTTTCTTCTTCTTATCAAATGAGGGCTTTCGCACTATGAAAACCGTATGCATCCAAATATTTCAAGCTAGTGAGCATATCATTTCAGTCTTTTACATTGCAAGAAATCAAGTTATGGGTTATCTTAATAATTTTGCAGACTTATGAAGACTCGCACTAGCAAACCTGGATATATCGCTCACGTCTTTTCTTTCATTTATGTTCTTTCTCTACTCTTGTGTTTAAATCAATTTGATTTGATCCTTATGCTTAGCCATATATAAGAGAATAAAGAACATGTGATTTCTTTCCTTATTGGATTCGTGATCCTATTATGTTCTCCTTCTATTCATTTTCTTATTCATCTCTTTCTAATCTCTATCTAGTATAATGGTTTAATTTATTTGGTCAGCATAAACACGAGAATGTTGAGTGAAAATGCGTCGAAGCTACAATCATAAGCACTTAATTAGTGCCAAACAAATGCAAAGAAAGAAAATTAGTTGATCGAGTATTGATGTCATTCTCTAAATGATCACAATGAATGATGGAGATCCCAATAGTGGAAATTCTGAACTGGAATATTTGGGCATGCTTTGATTCTCACTGTTCCCTATTTCCTCCAACAAATTCCTCTATGATCATTCAAATAATTATATCAATACTCAATCAACTAATTTTCTTTCTTCGCATTGAAAATTGTGAATTGGAATATTTGGGCTCTTCCATACACTTTCATTCAACACTTGTGTTTATGCATACTAAATAAAACCAAACCATCATACTAGACAAAGATTATAAAGAAAGACATAAAAGAAATAAATAAAATGAGAACATAGGTAGGGTTTTTGATCCGATAAGGAAAAGAATCACAAGTTCTTTGTTCTCTTCTATATGGTTAAGCGTAAGGATCAAATTGAATTGATTTAAATACAAGGGTAGACAGAACACAAAAGAAATGAAGGATGTGAGCGATAAGTCTATATTCGCTAGCACGAGTGTTGATAAATCCATAAGGTTCTTGAAAGAACCCATAACTTGATTTTTCCATAAGGTAGAAAACTGAAATAATATGCTCACTAGCCTCAACTATTTGGTTGCGTGCAGTTCTTATAGTGAGAAAGCCCTCATTCTACTAGAAGAAAAAGCTAGAATGATGCAATTCCACCATTGACATTGATGAAGGCTCAAGAGGAAGACATGTGCGTTCGCTCAAATGGACCTATCATGAGGGCTCGTGCCAAAGCTATTGCTCAAGCCACTTCGAGCATTATCGCCAAGGTCCTTGTAAGGAATGGAGCGTCCTCAATTTCCACACCCACCTTCAAGATTTTATCATTATCTACTTAGCATGAAGAGACTTCCTAAAACTTAAACTTTCATCTTTGGGTTTATATTGCTATTTATTTTTCTTTTTTTATTTGTTTGTATATATTTATCTTGTTTTCCTTTATTAGAAATCTAGGTTTAGGGTTCCTATATATATGAGATATTGGTTTTATTTTAGGGCACGTTGATTATTAAAAATAAGGGATTTAAGAGAGCTTTGTACTTCTCCCTTGTCTTCGACACCGCCTCCCTACATTTCTTATTTGTGCCGATTCTAATACTAAACACTATCACCCCTTTTAATCTACATTCTTGTTTGGAATTAAGTCCATCTTTATTAATTATTTTTGTCCCATTTTCCATTTCAAAGTGGTTGTTCTTTAATTTGCCGAATTGAGAAAGTGGGGATCAGGCTTCATGTCCATCATTTCGGTCCCGAATTTGAATTGTTATATGGTTGGTGCCTCATCAACAAATTAGTGGAATTGTGACCACTTCCCTACCGATATCATCTTTGGGACTTCTTCTTTTGAATTATAAAAGTGGGATTGTCCCCACTTTCCATCTACAAATTAAGTGGAATTCGTGTCCACTTCTTCTACGGTAATATATTCATCATTTTTCGAATTGAGTTAGTGGGGTTGTCCCCATTTTCATTCTTAATTAAGTGGAGTTGTGGACAATACTTCTACCGACATCAAATTGACCTTCTTTTGTCCTCATTTGATTTTGTTTCTCATAACAAAATTGAGTATTGAGCTACCTCCTTTCCAAGGCCAAGGATGTGACCTCCTTCTCCACTTCTCAAGGCTGCCTTAGGCGTCAACAAGGGAAGCTTCGGCACATGTCCTACCTAGATCCGATTCAAGCAAGCCTTCTAAGGGGCTAACGCAAGATATACCCCTCTTACGGGATTGTGTTCTAAAAATGACAAATATACCCTTCTTACGGGGTTGTTTTCTAATATTGACAAATATACCACTCTTATGGGGTTGTTTTCTCATATTTACAAATACACCACTTTTTTGTGGTTGTATCTCATGTTGAAAGATATATCCCTCATATGGGGCTGTTTTCTAATATTGACAAACATACCCCTCTTATGGGGTTGTTCTCTAATATTGACAAATGTACCATTGTTACAAGGTTGTTTTCTCATATTGACAAATATAGCCCTCTTACGGGGTTGTTTTCTAATATTGAAAAATATACGCCTCTTAAAGGGTTGTTTTCTCATATTGACAAATATACCACTCTTTTAGGGTTGTTTTCTCATTTTGAAAGATGTAACACTCTTACGGGACTGTGTTCTAATATTGACAAATATACCCCTCTTACGGGGTTGTTTTCTAATATTGACAAATATACCCCTCTTACGGGGTTATTTTCTTGTATTGACAAATATACCCCTCTTACGGGGTTGTTTTCTAATATTGACAAATATTCCCCTCTTACATGGTTATTATCTCCTACTGACAAATATACCACTTTTTTGGGGTTGTTTTCTCATTTTGAAAGATATACCCCTCTTACGGGGTTGTGTTCTAATATTGATAAATATACCCCTCTTACATGGTTTTTTTACTAATATTGACATATATACCCCGCTTACGGGGTTTTTCTCTCATATTGACCAATATACCACTTTTTTGGGGTTGTTTTCTCATGTTGAAAGATATATCCCTCTTACGGAGTTGTGTTCTAATATTGACAAATATACTCCTCTTACGTGGTTGTTTTCTCATATTGACAAATATACCAATTTTTTGGGGTTGTTCTCTCACGTTGAAAGATACACCCCACTTATGGGGTTGTTTTCTAATATTGACAAATATACCGCTCTTACGGGGTTGTTTTCTCATATTGTCAAATATACCCCTCTTACGGGGTTGTTTTCTCAAATTGACAAATATATCACTTTTTTTAGGTTGTTTTCTCATGTTGAAAGATATACCCCTCTTACGCGGTTATTTTCTAACATTGACAAACATACACCTCTTACGGGGTTGTTCTCTAATATTGACCAATGTACCGCTGTTACGAGGTTGTTTTCTCATATTGACAAATATAGCCCTTTTACGGGGTTGTTTTCTGATATTGAAAAGTATACGCCTCTTACAGGGTTGTTTTTTTCATATTGACAAATATACCACTTTTTTGGGGTTGTTTTCTCATTTTGAAAGATATAACCTTCTTACAGGATTGTGTTCGATTGTTGACAAATATACCCCTCTTACGGGGTTGTTTTCTAATATTGAGCAATATACCCTTCTTACAAGGTTGTTCTCTAATATTGACAAATGTGCCCCTCTTACGGGGTTGTTTTCTAGTATTGACAAAAATACCCCTCTTACGGGGTTGTTTTCTACTATTGACAAATATTCCGCTCTTACGTGGTTATTTTCTACTATTGACAAATATACCACTTTTTTAGGGTTGTTTTCTCATTTTGAAAGATATACCCCACTTACGGGGTTGTTTTCTAGTATTGATAAATATATCCCTCTTACGGGGTTGTTTTCTCATATTGGCAAATATACCACTTTTTTGGGGTTGCTTACTCATGTTGAAACATATACCCCTCTTACGTGGTTGTTTACTATTATTGACAGATATACCCCTCGTACGGGGTTGTTTTCTCATATTAACAAATATACCACTTTTTTGAGGTTGTTTTCTCATGTTGAAAAATTCACCACTCTTTGGGGATTGTTTTATAATATTGAGAAATATATCCCTCTTACAGAGTTGTTTTCTCATATTGACAAATATACCAATTTTTTGGGGTTGTTCTCTCATGTTGAAGGATATACCCCTATTACGTGGTTGTTTTCTAATATTGATAAATATACCCCTCTTACAAGGTTGTTTTCTCATATTAAACAATATATCATTTTTCTAGGATTGTTTTCTCATGTTGAAAGATATATACCTCTTACGGAAATTGTTTTCTAATATTGACAAATATACCCCTCTTAAGGGGTTGTTTTGTCATGTTGACAAATATACCACTTTTTTGGATTGATTTCTGATGTCGAAAGATATACCCCTCCTACGGGGCTGTTTTCTAATATTGACAAATATAACCCTTTTACGGGGTTGTTTTCTCAAATTGACAAATATACCACTTACTTGGGGTTGTTTTCACATGTTAAAAGATATACCCCTCTTACGGGCTTGTCTTCTCTTGTTGACAAATATACCACTTTTTTTGGATTGATTTCTCATGTTATAAGATATGCCCCTCCTATGGGGCTGTTTTCTAATATTGACAAATATACCCCTTTTACGGGGTTGTTTTCTCAAATTGACAAATATACCACTTATTTGGGGTTGTTTTCTCATGTTGAAAGATATATCCCTCTTACGGGGTTGTTTTCTAATATTGATAAATATACCCATCTTACCGGGTTGTTTTCTCATATTAAATAATATATCAGTTTTCTGGGATTGTTTTCTCGTGTTGAAAGATATATCCGTCGTACGGAGTTGTTTTCTAATATTGACAAATATACCGCTGTTACGGGGTTGTTTTCTCATATTAAAAAATATAACACTTTTTTGAGATTGTTTTCTCATGTTGAAAGATATATACATCTTACGGGGTTGTTTTCTAATATTGACAAATATACCACTCTTACGGGGTTATTTTGTCATGTTGACAAATATACCACTTTTTTGGATTAATTTCTCATGTCTAAAGATATACACTTTTACGGGGTTGTTTTCTCATGTTGAAAGATATACCCCTCTTACGGGGTTGTCTTCTCATGTTGACAAATATACCACTTTTTTTGGATTGACTTCTCATGTTGAAAGATATACCCCTCCTACGGGGCTGTTCTCTAATATTGACAAATATACCCCTTTTACGGGGTTGTTTTTTCAAATTGACACATATACCACTTATTTGGGGTTGTTTTCTCATGTTGATAGATATACCCCTCTTACGGGGTTGTTTTCTAATATTGATAAATATACCCCTCTCACCGGGTTGTTTTCTCATATTAAACAATATATCAGTTTTCTGGGATTGTTTTCTCATGTTGAAAGATATATCCGTCTTACGGAGTTGTTTTCTAATATTGAGAAATATAGCCCTCTTACGGGGTTGTTTTCTCATATTAAAAAATATAAGACTTTTTTGGGATTGTTTTCTCAGGTTGAAAGATATGTACCTCTTACGGGGTTGTTTTCTAATATTGACAAATATACCCCTCTTACGGGGTTGTTTTCTCATGTTGACAAATATATAGCTCTTTTTGGATTGATTTCTCATGTTGAAAGATATACCCCTCCTTTGGGGCTGTTTTCAAATATTGACAAATATACCCCTCTTACGGGGCTGTTTTCTCATATTAAAAAATATAACTCTTTTTTGGGATTGTTTTCCAATGTTTAAAGATATATACCTATTACGAGGTTGTTTTCTAATATTGACAAATACACCACTTTTTTAGATTTGTTTTCTCATTTTAAAAGATATACCCCTCTTACAGGGTTGTGTTCTAAAAATGATAAATATACCCCTCTTACGTGGTTGTTTTCTAATATTGATAACTATACCCCTCTTATGGGGTTGTTTTCTCATATTCATAAATATACCACTTTTTTGTGATTGTATCTCATGTTGAAAGATATATCTCTCTTACGGGGTTTGTTCTCTAATATTGACGAATGTATCGCTGTTATGAGGTTGTTTTCTCATATTGACAAATATAGTCCTCTTACGGGGTTGCTTTCTAATATTGAAAAATATAGGCCTCTTACAGGGTTGTTTTCTCATATTGACAAATATACCACTTTTTTAGAGCTGCTTTCTAATATTGACAAATATACCCCTCTTACGGGGTTGTTTTCTTGTATTAACAAATATACCCCTCTTACGGGATTGTTTTCTAATATTGACAAATATTCCCCTCTTACGTGGTTATTTTCTCCTATTGACAAATATACAAATTTTTTTGGGTTGTTTTCTCATTTTGAAAGATATACCCCATTTACGGGGTTGTTTTCTCCTATTGGCAAATATACTATTTTTTTGGGGTTGTTTTGTCATGTTGACGGATATACCCCTCTTACGAGGTTGTTTTCTCATGTTGAAAGATATACCCCACTTACGGGTTTGTTTTCTCATATTGACAAATATACCCCTTTTAGGGGGTTGTCTTCTTGCGTTGAAAGATATATCCCTCTTACGGGGCTGTTTTCTAATATTGACAAATGTACTCGTCTTTCGGGGTTGTTTTCGCATGTTGACAAATATACCACTTTTTTGGATTGATTTCTCATGTTGAAAGATATACCCCTCCTACGGTGCTGTTCTCTAATATTGACAAATATACCCCTCTTACGGGGTTGTTTTCTCATATTGACAAATATACCAATTTTTTTGGGTTGTTTTCTCATGTTGAAAGATATACCCCTCTTACGTGGTTGTTTTCTAATATTGATAAATATACCCCTCTTACGGGGCTGTTTTCTCATATTAAAAGATATACCACTTGTTTGGGGTTGTTCTCTCATGTTGAAAGATATATCCCTCTGAAAGGATTGTTTTCTATTATTGACAAATACACCCCTTTTACGGGGTTGTTTTCTCAAATTGATAAATATACCACTTATTTGGGGTTGTTTTCTCATGTTGAAAGATATACCCCTCTTACGGGGTTGTTTTCTAATCTTGACAAATATACCCCTCTTGCGGAGTTGTTTTAAATTATTGACAAATAAACCCCTCTTATGTGGTTGTTTTCTCGTATTTAAGAATATACTACTTTTTAGGTTATTTTCTCATGTTGAAAGATATACCCCACTTACGGGGCTATTTTCCAATATTGATAACTATACTCCTTTTACGGGGTTGTTTTCTCATATTGACAAATATACCACTTTCTTGGGGTTGTTTTCTCATTTTGAAAGATATACCCCTCTTACGGGGTTGTGTTCTAATATTGATAAATATACCCCTCTTACATGGTTTTTTACTAATATTGACATATACACCCCTCTTACGGGGTTTTTCTCTCATATTTACCAGTATACCACTTTTTTGGGGTTGTTTTCTCATGTTGAAAGATATACCCCTCTTACGGAGTTGTGTTCTAATATTGACAAATATACTCCTCTTACGTGGTTGTTTTCTCATATTGACAAATATACCAATTTTTTGGGGTTGTTCGCTCACGTTGAAAGATACACCCCACTTATGGGGTTGTTTTTAATATTGACAAATATACCGCTCTTACGGGGTTGTTTTCTCATATTGTCAAATATACCCCTCTTACGGGGTTGTTTTCTCAAATTGACAAATATATCACTTTTTTTAGGTTGTTTTCTCATGTTGAAAGATATACCCCTCTTACGCGGTTATCTTATAACATTGATAAACATACACCTCTTACGGGGTTGTTCTCTAATATTGACCAATGTACCGCTGTTACGAGGTTGTTTTCTCATATTGACAAATATAGCCCTTTTACGGGATTGTTTTCTGATATTGAAAAGTATACGCCTCTTACGGGGTTGTTTTCTCATATTGACAAATATACCACTTTTTTGGGGTTGTTTTCTCATTTTGAAACATATAACCTTCTTACAGGATTGTGTTCGATTGTTGACAAATATACCCCTCTTACGGGGTTGTTTTCTAATATTGAGCAATATACCCTTCTTACAGGGTTGTTCTCTAATATTGACAAATGTGCCCCTCTTACGGGGTTGTATTCTAGTATTGACAAAAATACCCCTCTTACGGGGTTGTTTTCTACTATTGACAAATATTCCGCTCTTACGTGGTTATTTTCTCCTATTGACAAATATACCACTTTTTTAGGGTTGTTTTCTCATTTTGAAAGATATACCCCACTTACGGGGTTGTTTTCTAGTATTGATAAATATATCCCTCTTACGGGGTTGTTTTCTCATATTGGCAAATATACCACTTTTTTGGGGTTGCTTACTCATGTTGAAACATATACCCCTCTTACGTGGTTGTTTACTATTATTGACAAATATACCCCTCGTACGGGGTTGTTTTCTCATATTAACAAATATACCACTTTTTTGAGTTTGTTTTCTCATGTTGAAAAATTCACCACTCTTTGGGGATTATTTTATAATATTGAGAAATATACCCCTCTTACAAAGTTGTTTTCTCATATTGACAAATATACCAATTTTTTTGGGGTTGTTCTCTCATGTTGAAGGATATACCCCTATTACGTGGTTGTTTTCTAATATTGATAAATATACCCCTCTTATAGGGTTGTTTTCTCATATTAAACAATATATCATTTTTCTAGGATTGTTTTCTCATGTTGAAAGATATATACCTCTTACGGAAATTGTTTTCTAATATTGACAAATATACCCCTCTTAAGGGGTTGTTTTGTCATGTTGACAAATATACCACTTTTTTGGATTGATTTCTGATGTCGAAAGATATACCCCTCCTATGGGGCTGTTTTCTAATATTGACAAATATAACCCTTTTACGGGGTTTTTTCTCAAATTGACAAATATACCACTTACTTGGAGTTGTTTTCACATGTTGAAAGATATACCCCTCTTTCGGGCTTGTCTTCTCTTGTTGACAAATATACCACTTTTTTTGGATTGATTTCTCATGTTATAAGATATGCCCCTCCTACAGGGCTGTTTTCTAATATTGACAAATATACCCCTTTTACGGGGTTATTTTCTCAAATTGACAAATATACCACTTATTTGGGGTTGTTTTCTCATGTTGAAAGATATATCCCTCTTACGGGGTTGTTTTCTAATATTGATAAATATACCCTTCTTACCGGGTTGTTTTCTCATATTAAATAATATATCAGTTTTCTGGGATTGTTTTCTCGTGTTGAAAGATATATCCGTCTTACGGAGATGTTTTCTAATATTGACAAATATACCGCTGTTACGGGGTTGTTTTCTCATATTAAAAAATATAACACTTTTTTGAGATTGTTTTCTCATGTTGAAAGATATATACATCTTACGGGGTTGTTTTCTAATATTGACAAATATACCACTCTTACGGGGTTATTTTGTCATGTTGACAAATATACCACTTTTTTGGATTAATTTCTCATGTCTAAAGATATACCCTTTTACGGGGTTGTTTTCTCAAATTGACAAATATACAACTTATTTGGGGTTGTTTTCTCATGTTGAAAGATATACCCCTCTTACGGGGTTGTCTTCTCATGTTGACAAATATACCACTTTTTTTGGATTGACTTCTCATGTTGAAAGATATACCCCTCCTACGGGGCTGTTCTCTAATATTGACAAATATACCCCTTTTACGGGGTTGCTTTTTCAAATTGACACATATACCACTTATTTGGGGTTGTTTTCTCAAATTGATTGATATACCCCTCTTACCGGGTCGTTTTCTCATATTAAACAATATATCAGTTTTCTGGGATTGTTTTCTCATGTTGAAAGATATATCCGTCTTACGGAGTTGTTTTCTAATATTGAAAAATATAGCCCTCTTACGGGGCTGTTTTCTCATATTAAAAAATATAAGACTTTTTTGGGATTGTTTTCTCAGGTTGATAAATATATACCTCTTACGGGGCTATTTTCTAATATTGACAAATATACCCCTCTTACGGGGTTGTTTTCTCATGTTGACAAATATATAACTCTTTTTAGATTGATTTCTCATGTTGAAAGATATACCCCTCCTTCGAGGCTGTTTTCAAATATTGACAAATATACCCCTCTTACGGGGCTGTTTTCTCATATTAAAAAATATAACTCTTTCTTGGGATTGTTTTCCAATGTTGAAAGATATATACCTCTTACGAGGTCGTTTTCTAATATTGACAAATATACCCCTCTTACGGAGTTATTTTCACATATTGACAAATACACCACTTTTTTAGATTTGTTTTCTCATTTTAAAAGATATACCCCTCTTACAGGGTTGTGTTCTAAAAATGATAAATATACCCCTCTTACGTGGTTGTTTTCTAATATTGATAACTATACCCCTCTTATGGGGTTGTTTTCTCATATTGACAAATATAGCCCTCTTACGGGGTTGCTTTCTAATATTGAAAAATATAGGCCTCTTACGGGGTTGTTTTCTCATATTGACAAATATACCACTTTTTTAGAGCTGCTTTCTAATATTGACAAATATACCCCTCTTACGGGGTTGTTTTCTTGTATTGACAAATATACCCCTCTTACGGGATTGTTTTCTAATATTGACAAATGTTCCCCTCTTACGTTGTTATTTTCTCCTATTGACAAATATACCAATTTTTTTGGGTTGTTTTCTCATTTTGAAAGATATACCACATTTACGGGGTTGTTTTCTCATATTGGCAAATATACTATTTTTTTGGGGTTGTTTTGTCATGTTGACGGATATACCCCTCTTACGAGGTTGTTTTCTCATATTGGCAAATATACTATTTTTTTGGGGTTGTTTTGTCATGTTGACGGATATACCCCTCTTACGAGGTTGTTTTCTCATGTTGAAAGATATACCCCACTTACGGGTTTGTTTTCTCACATTGACAAATATACCCCTTTTAGGGGGTTGTCTTCTTGCGTTGAAAGATATATCCCTCATACGGGGCTGTTTTCTAATATTGACAAATATACCCCTCTTTCGGTGTTGTTTTCGCATGTTGACAAATATACCACTTTTTCGGATTGATTTCTCATGTTGAAAGATATACCCCTCCTACGGTGTTGTTCTCTAATATTGACAAATATACCCCTCTTACGGGGTTGTTTTCTCATATTGACAAATATTCCACTTCTTTTGGTTTGTTTTCTCATGTTGAAACATATACCCCTCTTACGTGGTTGTTTTCTAATATTGACAAATATACCCCTCTTACAGGGTTGTTTTCTCAAATTAAAAGATAAACCACTTTTTTGGGGTTGTTCTCTCATGTTGAAAGATATATCCCCCTTAAAGGATTGTTTTCTATTATTGACAAATATACCCCTTTTACCGGGTTATTTTCTCAAATTGATAAATATACCACTTATTTGGGGTTGTTTTCTCATGTTGAAAGATATATACCTCTTACGGTCTTGTTTTCTGATATTGACAAATATACCCCTCTTACGGGGTTATTTTGTCATGTTGACAAATATACCACTTTTTTGGATTAATTTCTCATGTCGAAAGATATACCCCTCCTACAGGGTTGTTTTCTAATATTGACAAATATAACCCTTTTACGGGGTTGTTTTCTCAAATTGACAAATATACAACTTATTTGGGGTTGTTTTCTCATGTTGAAAGATATACCCCTCTTACGGGGTTGTCTTCTTATGTTGACAATTATACCACTTTTTTTGGATTGACTTCTCATGTTGAAAGATATACCCCTCCTACGGGGCTGTTCTCTAATATTGACAAATATACCCCTTTTACGGTGTTGTTTTTTCAAATTGACACATATACCACTTATTTGGGGTTGTTTTCTCATTTTGATAGATATACCGCTCTTAAGGGGTTGTTTTCTAATATTGATAAATATACCCCTCTTACCGGGTTGTTTTCTCATATTAAACAATATATCAGTTTTCTGGGATTGTTTTCTCATGTTGAAAGATATATCCGTCTTACGGAGTTGTTTTCTAATATTGAAAAATATAGCCCTCTTACGGGGTTGTTTTCTCATATTAAAAAATATAAGACTTTTTTGGGATTGTTTTCTCAGGTTGAAAGATATATACCTCTTACGGGGTTGTTTTCTAATATTGACAAATATACCCCTCTTACGGGGTTATTTTGTCATGTTGACAAATATACCACTTTTTTGGATTAATCTCTCATGTCGAAAGATATACCCCTCCTACGGGGTTGTTTCCTAATATTGACAAATATAACCCTTTTACGGGGTTGTTTTCTCAAATTGACAAATATACAACTTATTTGGGGTTGTTTTCTCATGTTGAAAGATATACCCCTCTTACGGGGTTGTCTTCTTATGTTGACAATTATACCACTTTTTTTGGATTGACTTCTCATGTTGAAAGATATACCCCTCCTACGGGGCTGTTCTCTAAAATTGACAAATATACCCCTTTTACGAGGTTGTTTTTTCAGATTGACACATATACCACTTATTTGGGGTTGTTTTCTCAAATTGATAGATATACCCCTCTTACGGGGTTGTTTTCTAATATTGATAAATATACCCCTCTTACCGGGTTGTTTTCTCATATTAAACAATATATCAGTTTTCTAATATTGACAAATATACCCCTCTTACGGGGTTGTTTTCTCATGTTGACAAATATATAACTCTTTTTGGATTGATTTCTCATGTTGAAAGATATACCCCTCATGTTTTCAAATATTGACAAATATACCCCTCTTACAATTTGTTTTCTCATATTAAAAAATATAACTCTTTTTTGGGATTGTTTTCCAATGTTGAAAGATATATACCTCTTACGAGGTCGTTTTCTAATATTGACAAATATACCCCTCTTACGGAGTTATTTTCTCATATTGACAAATACACCACTTTTTTAGACTTGTTTTCTCATTTTAAAAGATATACCCCTCTTACAGGGTTGTGTTCTAAAAATGATAAATATACCCCTCTTACGTGGTTGTTTTCTAATATTGATAACTATACCCCTCTTATGGGGTTGTTTTCTCATATTCACAAATATACCACTTTTTTGTGATTGTATCTCATGTTGAAAGATATATCTCTCTTACAGGATTGTTTTATAATAATGACAAATATATCCCTCTTACGGGGTTTGTTCTCTAATATTGACAAATGTATCGCTGTTACGAGGTTGTTTTCTCATATTGACAAATATAGCCCTCTTACGGGGTTGCTTTCTAATATTGAAAAATATAGGCCTCTTACAGGGGTTGTTTTCTCATATTGACAAATATACCACTTTTTTAGAGCTGTTTTCTAATATTGACAAATATACCCCTCTTACGGGGTTGTTTTCTTGTATTGACAAATATACCCCTCTTACGGGATTGTTTTCTAATATTGACAAATGTTCCCCTCTTACGTTGTTATTTTCTCCTATTGACAAATATACCAATTTTTTTGGGTTGTTTTCTCATTTTGAAAGATATACCACATTTACGGGGTTGTTTTCTCATATTGGCAAATATACTATTTTTTTGGGGTTGTTTTGTCATGTTGACGGATATACCCCTCTTACGAGGTTGTTTTCTCATGTTGAAAGATATACCCCACTTACGGGTTTGTTTTCTCACATTGACAAATATACCCCTTTTAGGGGGTTGTCTTCTTGCGTTGAAAGATATATCCCTCATACGGGGCTGTTTTCTAATATTGACAAATATACCCCTCTTTCGGGGTTGTTTTCTCATGTTGAAGGATATACTCCTCTTCTGAGGTTGTTTTCTCATGTTGAAAGATATACCCCTCTTACAGAGTTGTTTTGTAATATGGACAAATATACACCTCTTATGGGGTTGTTTTCTTATATTGACAAATATACCACTTTTTTGGGGTTGTTTTCTCATTTTAAAAGATATACTCCTCTTACGGGGTTGTGTTCTTATAATGATAAATATACCCCACTTATGGAGCTATTTTCTAATAATGACAAATATAATCCCTCTTTCGGGGTTGTTTTCTCATATTCACAAATATACCATGTTTTTGTTGTTGTTTCTCATGTTGAAAGGTATATCCATCTTACGGGATTATTTTCTAATATTGATAATTATATCCCTCTTACGGGATTATTTTCTAATATTGATAAATTTACCCCTCATACGGGGTTGTTTTCTCATATTGATAAATATTCCCCTCTTACGGGGTTGTTTTCTAATATTGACAAATATTCGCCTCTTACGGGGATGCTTTCATATATTGACAAATATACCACTTTCTTGGGGTTGTTTTCTCATTTTGAAGGATATACCCCTTTTACGGGGTTGTTTTCTAATATTGACAAATATCATCTCTTACGGGGTTGATTTTAAATATTAACAAATATACCCTTCTTACGGGGTTATTTTCTCATATTGACAAATATACTCCTCTTACAGGGTTGCTTTCTCATATTAAAAAATATACCACTTTTTTGCAGTTGTTTTCTCATGTTGAATGATATACCCCTCTCACGGGGTTCTCTTCTAATATTGAAAAATATACCCCTCTTATGAGTTTGTTTTCTGATACTGATAAATATACTCCTCTTACGGAGCTGTTTTTTAATAATCGATAAATATACCCGTCTTACGGGGTTGTTTTCAAATATTTGATAAATAAACCCCTCTTACGGTTCTGTTTTCTAATATTGATAAATA
Source organism: Ricinus communis (assembly GCF_019578655.1). Lineage (NCBI taxonomy): Eukaryota > Viridiplantae > Streptophyta > Magnoliopsida > Malpighiales > Euphorbiaceae > Ricinus > Ricinus communis. Next base: position 10,884,819 of record NC_063264.1, on the reverse strand, counting down.
TACCACTTTTTTGGTGTTGTTTTCTCATGTTGAAAGATATAGCCCTCTTACGGGGTTGTTTTCTAATGTTGAAAGATATACCCCTCTTACGGGGTTGTTTCCTAATATTGACAAATATACCCTTGTTACGGGGTAGTTTTCTAATATTGACAAATAAACCCCTCTTACGAGGTTGTTTTCTCATATTGACAAATGTACTCCTCTTACGGGGTTGTTTTATGGTTTGACAGATATACCCGTCTTACCTAGTTGTTTACTAATATTGACAAATATACCACTTTTTTCGAGTTTTTTCTCATGTTGAAAGATATACCCCTCTTACGGGGTTGTTTTCTAATATTGACAAATATACCCATATTACGGGTTTTTTTCTTGTATTAAAAAAATACCACTTTTTTGGGGGTGTTATCTCATGTTGATACATATACCCCTCTTACAGGGTTGTTTTATACTATTGATAAATATAGCCCTCTTACGGGGTTGTTTTATACTATTGACAAATATATCACTTTTTTGGGGTTGTTTCTCATTTTGACAAATATACCCCTCTTACAAGGTTGTTCTCTAATTTTGATAAATATACCCATCTTATGGAGTTTTTTTCTCATATTTACAAATATGCCACTTTCTTGCGATTGTTTTCACATTTTGAAAGATATACCCCTCTTACGGGGGGGTTGTTTTCTAATATTGACAAATATACCCCTCTTACAGGGTTATTTTCTCATGTTGATGAATATACCAATTTTTTGGGGTTGTTTCCTCTTGTTGAAAGATATACCTATATTGACAAATATACCCCTCTTACGGGGTTGTTTTCTAATATTGATAAATATACCCCTCTTACGGGGTTGTTTTCTCATATTGACAAATATACCACTTTTTTTGGGTTGTTTCCTCAGGTTCTAAGATATACTCCTCTTACGGGGTTGTTTTCTCATTTTGAAAGATATACCCCTTTTACGGGGTTGTTTTCTAATACTGACAAATGTACCCCTCATACGGGGTTATTTTCTCATGTTGACAAATATACCACTTTTTTGGGGTTGTTTCCTCATGTTGAAAGATATACACCCCTTAGGGGGTTGTTTTCTCATATTGACAAATATACCCCTTCGTACTGGGTTCTTTTCTAATATTAACAAATATACCCCTCTTACGGGGTTGTTTTCTCATGTTGACAAATATACCTCTTTTTTGGAGTTGTTTTCTCATGTTGAAATACAAACCCCTTTTACGGGGTTGATTTCTTATAATGACAAATATACCCCTCTTACGGGTTTTTTTCTCATATTGACAACTATACCACTTTTTTGGGGTTGTTTCCTTATATTGAAACATATAGCCCTCTTACGAGATTATTTTCTAATATTTACAAATATACCCCTTTTACGGGGTTATTTTATGATATTGACAAATATACCCCTCTTATGGGGTTGTTTTGTCATATTGACAAATATACCATTTTTTTGGGGTTGTTTCCTCATTTTAAAAGAATTACCACCCTTACGGGGTTGTTTTCTAATATTGACAAATATACCCCCTCTAACGGGGTTGTTTTCTCATGTTGACAAATATACCAATTTTTTGGGGTTGTTTTCCTATGTTGAAAGATATACACCTCTTACGGGGTTGTTTTATAATATTGACAAATATACCCCTCTTACGGGGTTGTTTTCTCATATTAACAAATATACCACTTTTTTGGGGTTGTTTCCTCATGTTGTAAGATACACTCCTCTTACGGGGTTGTTTTCTAATATTGACAAATACACCTCTCTGACGTGGTTGTTCTGTAATATTGACAAATATACACCTCTTACGGGGTTATTTTCTCATATTGACAAATATACCACTTTTTTTTGGTTGTTTCCTCATGTTGAAAGATATAAACCCCTTACGGGGTTGTTTTCTCATATTGACAAATATACCACTTTTTTTAGGTTGTTTCCTCATGTTCTAAGATATACTCCTCTTACGGGGTTGTTTTCTCATTTTGAAAGATATACCCCTTTTACGGGGTTGTTTTCTAATACTGACAAATGTACCCCTCATACGGGGTTATTTTCTCATGTTGACAAATATACCACTTTTTTGGGGTTGTTTCCTCATGATGAAAGATATACACCCCTTAGACGGTTGTTTTCTCATATTGACAAATATACCCCCTCGTACGGGGTTCTTTTCTAATATTAACAAATATACCCCTCTTACGGGGTTGTTTTCTCATGTTGACAAATATACCACTTTTTTGGAGTTGTTTTCTCATGTTGAAATACAAACCCCTTTTACGGGGTTGATTTCTAATAATGACAAATATACCCCTCTTACGGGGTTTTTTCTCATATTGACAACTATACCACTTTTTTGGGGTTGTTTCCTTATATTGAAACATATAGCCCTCTTACGAGATTATTTTCTAATATTTACAAATATACCCCTTTTACGGGGTTGTTTTATGATATTGACAAATATACCCCTCTTATGGGGTTGTTTTGTCATATTGACAAATATACCACTTTTTGGGGTTGTTTCCTCATGTTAAAAGATTTACCCCTCTTACGGGGTTGTTTTCTAATATTGACAAATATACCCCCTCTTACGGGGTTGTTTTCTCATGTTGACAAATATACCAATTTTTTGGGGTTGTTTTCCCATGTTGACAAATATACCCATCTTACGGGGTTGTTTTCTAATATTGACAAATATACCCCTCTTACGGGGTTGTTTTCTCATATTGACAAATATACCACTTTTTTGGGGTTCTTTCCTTATATTGAAACATATAGCCCTCTTACGAGATTATTTTCTAATATTTACAAATATACCCCTTTTACGGGGTTGTTTTATGATATTGACAAATATACCCCTCTTATGGGGTTGTTTTCTCATATTGACAAATATACCACTTTTTGGGGTTGTTTCCTCATGTTGAAAGATTTACCCCTCTTACGGGGTTGTTTTCTAATATTGACAAATATACCCCCTCTTACGGGGTTGTTTTCTCATGTTGACAAATATACCAATTTTTTGGGGTTGTTTTCCCATGTTGACAAATATACCCATCTTACGGGGTTGTTTTCTAATATTGACAAATATACCCCTCTTACGGGGTTGTTTTCTCATATTGACAAATATACCACTTTTTTGGGGTTGTTTCCTCATGTTGTAAGATACACTCCTCTTACGGGGTTGTTTTCTAATATTGACAAATACACCTCTCTGACGTGGTTGTTTTGTAATATTGACAAATATACCCCTCTTACGGGTTGTTTTCTCATATTGACAAATATACCCCTCTTACGGGGTTGTTTTCTCATGTTGAAAGATATACCCCTCTTACGGGGTTTTTTCTAGTATTGACAAATATACCCCTCTTACGGGGTTGTTTTCTCATGTTGACAAATATACCACTTTTTTGGAGTTGTTTTCTCATGTTGAAATATATACCCCTCTTACGGGGTTGTTTTCTAATATTGACAAATATGCCCCTGTTACTGGGTTGGTTTCTCATATTGACAAATATACCCCTCTTAGGGTTTTTTCTCATATTGAGAAATATACCACTTTTTTGGGGTTGTTTCCTTATGTTGAAAGATATACCCCTCTTACGGGATTGTTTTCTAATATTTACAAATACCCCTTTTTCCGGGGTTGTTTTATAATATTGACAAATATACCTCACTTACGTGGTTGTTTTCTAATATTGACAAATATACCCCCTTACGGGGTAGTTTTCTCATGTTGACAAATATACTACTTTTTTGGGGTTGTTTTCTCATGTTGAAAGATATAACCCCCCTTACGGGGTTGTTTTCTAATATTGACAAATATACCCCTCTTACGGGGTTGTTTTATCGTATTAAAAAATATATCACTTTTTTGGGGTTGTTTTCTCATGTTGACAAATATACCACTTTTTTGGGGTTGTTTCCTCATGTTGAAAGATTTACCCCTCTTACGGGGTTGTTTTCTAATATTGACAAATATAACCCCTCTTACGGGGTTGTTTTCTCATGTTGACAAATATACCACTTTTTTGGAGTTGTTTTCTCATGTTGAAATATATACCCCTCTTACAGGGTTGTTTTCTAATATTGACAAATATGCCCTTTTACTCAGTTGGTTTCTCTATATTAACAAATATACCCCTCTTAGGGGTTTTTTCTCATATTGACAAATATACCCCTCTTAGGGGTTTTTTCTCATATTGACAAATATACCCCTCTTGAGGGTTGTTCTCTAATATTGACAAATATACCCCTCTTGAGGGTTTTTTCTCATATTGACAAATATACCCCTCTTACAGGGTTGTTCTCTAATATTGACAAATATACCCATCTTATGGATTTTTTTTCTCATATTGACAAATATGCCACTTTCTTGCGATTGTTTTCACATTTTGAAAGATATACCCCTCTTACGGGGTTGTTTTCTAATATTGATAAATATACCCCTCTTACGGGGTTATTTTCTCATGTTGACGAATCTACCACTTTTTTGCGGTTGTTTCCTCTTGTTGAAAGATATACCTATATTGACAAATATATCCCTCTTACGGGGTTATTTTCTAATATTGATAAATATACCCCTCCGACGGGGTTGTTTTCTCATATTGACAAATATACCACTTTTGTGGGTTGTTTCCTCATGTTCTAAGATATACTTCTCTTACGGGGTTGTTTTCTCATTTTGAAAGATATACCCCTCTTACGGCGTTGTTTTCTAATACTGACAAATGTACCCCTCTTACGGGGTTATTTTCTCATGTTGACAAATATACCACTTTTTTGGGGTTCTTTCCTCATGTTGAAAGATATACACCCCTTAGGCGGTTGTTTTATCATATTGACAAATATACCCCCTCGTACGGGGTTCTTTTCTAATATTAACAAATATACCCCTCTTACGGGGTTGTTTTCTCATGTTGACAAATATACCACTTTTTTGGAGTTGTTTTCTCATGTTGAAATACATACCCCTTCTATGGGGTTGATTTCTAATAATGACAAATATAACCCTCTTACGGGGATTTTTTCTCATATTGACAACTATACCACTTTTGGGGTTGTTCCTTATATTGAGAAGATGTCCTGCAGGATTATTTTCTAATATTTACAAATATACCCCTTTTACGGGGTTGTTTTATGATATTGACAAATATACCGCTCTTATGGGGTTGTTTTGTCATATTGACAAATATACCACTTTTTTGGGGTTGTTTCCTCATTTTAAAACATTTACCACCCTAACGGGGTTGTTTTCTAATACTGACAAATATAACCCCTCTTACGGGGTTGTTTTCTCATGTTGACAAATATACCAATTTTTTGGGGTTGTTTTCCCATGTTGAAAGATATACACCTCTTACGGGGTTGTTTTCTAATATTGACAAATATACACCTCTTACGGGGTTGTTTTCTCATATTGACAAATATACCACTTTTTGTGGGTTGTTTCCTCATGTTCTAAGATATACTCCTCTTACGGGGTTGTTTTCTCATTTTGAAAGATATACCCCTTTTACGGGGTTGTTTTCTAATACTGACAAATGTACCCTCATCAGGGTTATTTTCTCATGTTGACAAATATACCACTTTTTTGGGGTTGTTTCCTCATGTTGAAAGATATATACCCCTTAGGGGGTTGTTTTCTCATATTGACAAATATACCCCCTCGTACGGGGTTCTTTTCTAATATTAACAAATATACCCCTCTTACGGGGTTGTTTTCTCATGTTGACAAATATACCACTTTTTTGGAGTTGTTTTCTCATGTTGAAATACAAACCCCTTTTACGGGGTTGATTTCTAATAATGACAAATATACCCTCTTACGGGGTTGTTTTCTCATGTTGACAAATATTCCAATTTTTTGGGGTTGCTTTCCCATGTTGAAAGATATACACCTCTTACGGGGTTGTTTTCTAATATTGACAAATATACCCCTCTTACGGGGTTGTTTTCTCATATTGACAAATATACCACTATTTTGGGGTTGTTTCCTCATGTTGTAAGATACACTCCTCTTACGGGGTTGTTTTCTAATATTGACAAATACACCTCTCTGACGTGGTTGTTTTGTAATATTGACAAATATACACCTCTTACGGGGTTGTTTTCTCATATTGACAAATATACCCCCTCTTACGGGGTTGTTTTCTCTTGTTGAAAGATATACCCTTCTTACGGGGTTTTTTTCTAGTATTGACAAATATACCCCTCTTACGGGGTTGTTTTCCCATGTTGACAAATATACCACTTTTTTGGAGTTGTTTTCTCATGTTGAAATATATACCCCTCTTACGGGGTTGTTTTCTAATAGTGACAAATATGCTCCTGTCACTCGGTTGGTTTCTCATATTGACAAATATACCCCTCTTAGGGGTTTTTTTCTCATATTGAGAAATATACCACTTTTTTGGGGTTGTTTCCTTATGTTGAAAGATATATCCTTCTTACGGGATTATTTTCTAATATTTACAAATATACCCCTTTTTCCGGGGTTCTTTTATAATATTGGCAAATATACCCCACTTACGGGGTTGTTTTCTAATATTGACAAATATACCCCCCTTACGGGGTAGTTTTCTCATGTTGACAAATATACTACTTTTTTGGGGTTGTTTTCTCATGTTGAAAGATATAACCCCCCTCTTACGGGGTTGTATTCTAATATTGACAAATATACCCCTCTTACGGGGTTGTTTTCTTGTATTAAAAAATAGATCACTTTTTTGGGGTTGTTTTCTCATGTTGACAAATATACCAATTTTTTGGGGTTGTTTCCTCATGTTGAAAGATTTACCGCTGTTACGGGGTTGTTTTCTAATATTGACGAATATAACCCCTCTTACGGGGTTGTTTTCTCATGTTGACAAATATACCACTCTTTTGGAGTTGTTTTCTCATGTTGAAATATATTCCCCTCTTACGGGGTTGTTTTCTAATATTGACAAATATGCCCCTGTTACTCGGTTGGTTTCTCATATTAACAAATATACCCCTCTTAGGGGTTTTTTTCTCATATTGACAAATATACCCCTCTTAGGGGTTTTTTTCTCATATTGACAAATATACCCCTCTTAGAGGGTTGTTCTCTAATATTGACAAATATACCCCTCTTAGGGGTTTTTTTCTCATATTGACAAATATACCCCTCTTACAGGGTTGTTCTCTAATATTGACAAATATACCCATCTTATGGATTTTTTTTCTCATATTGACAAATATGCCACTTTCTTGCGATTGTTTTCACATTTTGAAAGATATACCCCTCTTACGGGGTTGTTTTCTAATATTGATAAATATACCCCTCTTACGGGGTTATTTTCTCATGTTGACGAATCTACCACTTTTTTGCGGTTGTTTCCTCTTGTTGAAAGATATACCTATATTGACAAATATATCCCTCTTACGGGGTTATTTTCTAATATTGATAAATATACCCCTCCGACGGGGTTGTTTTCTCATATTGACAAATATACCACTTTTGTGGGTTGTTTCCTCATGTTCTAAGATATACTCCTCTTACGGGGTTGTTTTCTCATTTTGAAAGATATACCCCTCTTACGGGGTTGTTTTCTAATACTGACAAATGTACCCCTCTTACGGGGTTATTTTCTCATGTTGACAAATATACCACTTTTTTGGGGTTGTTTCCTCATGTTGAAAGATATACACCCCTTAGGGGGTTGTTTTATCATATTGACAAATATACCTAAATGCAGGGTTCTTTTTTCTAATATTAACAAATATACCCCTCTTACGGGGTTGTTTTCTCATGTTGACAAATATACCACTTTTTGGAGTTGTTTTCTCATGTTGAAATACATACCTTCCTACAGAGTTGATTTAATAATGACAAATATAACCCTCTTGATTTTTCTCATATTGACAACTATACCACTTTTTTGGGGTTATTTCCTTATATTGAAAGATATCGTCCTCTTACGAGATTATTTTCTAATATTTACAAATATACCCCTTTTACGGGGTTGTTTTATGATATTGACAAATATACCGCTCTTATGGGGTTGTTTTGTCATATTGACAAATATACCACTTTTTTGGGGTTGTTTCCTCATTTTAAAACATTTACCACCCTAACGGGGTTGTTTTCTAATACTGACAAATATAACCCCTCTTACGGGGTTGTTTTCTCATGTTGACAAATATACCAATTTTTTGGGGTTGTTTTCCCATGTTGAAAGATATACACCTCTTACGGGGTTGTTTTCTAATATTGACAAATATACACCTCTTACGGGGTTGTTTTCTCATATTGACAAATATACCACTTTTTGTGGGTTGTTTCCTCATGTTCTAAGATATACTCCTCTTACGGGGTTGTTTTCTCATTTTGAAAGATATACCCCTTTTACGGGGTTGTTTTCTAATACTGACAAATGTACCCCTCATACGGGGTTATTTTCTCATGTTGACAAATATACCACTTTTTTGGGGTTGTTTCCTCATGTTGAAAGATATATACCCCTTAGGGGGTTGTTTTCTCATATTGACAAATATACCCCCTAAGTCACGGGTTCTTTTCTAATAACAAATATACCCCTCTTACGGGGTTGTTTTCTCATGTTGACAAATATACCACTTTTTTGGAGTTGTTTTCTCATGTTGAAATACAAACCCCTTTTACGGGGTTGATTTCTAATAATGACAAATATACCCTCTTACGGGGTTGTTTTCTCATGTTGACAAATATTCCAATTTTTTGGGGTTGTTTTCCCATGTTGAAAGATATACACCTCTTACGGGGTTGTTTTCTAATATTGACAAATATACCCCTCTTACGGGGTTGTTTTCTCATATTGACAAATATACCCCTATTTTGGGGTTGTTTCCTCATGTTGTAAGATACACTCCTCTTACGGGGTTGTTTTCTAATATTGACAAATACACCTCTCTGACGTGGTTGTTCTGTAATATTGACAAATATACACCTCTTACGGGGTTGTTTTCTCATATTGACAAATATACCACTTTTTTTTTGGTTGTTTCCTCATGTTGTAAGATATAAACCCCTTACGGGGTTGTTCTCTCATATTGACAAATATACCCCCTCTTACGGGGTTGTTTTCTCTTGTTGAAAGATATACCCTTCTTACGGGGTTTTTGTCTACTATTGACAAATATACCCCTCTCACGGGGTTGTTTTCCCATGTTGACAAATATACCACTTTTTTGGAGTTGTTTTCTCATGTTGAAATATATACCCCTCTTACGGGGTTGTTTTCTAATAGTGACAAATATGCTCCTGTCACTGGGTTGGTTTCTCATATTGACAAATATACCCCTCTTAGGGGTTTTTTTCTCATATTGAGAAATATACCACTTTTTTGGGGTTGTTTCCTTATGTTGAAAGATATATCCTTCTTACGGGATTATTTTCTAATATTTACAAATATACCCCTTTTTCCGGGGTTGTTTTATCATATTGGCATATATACCCCACTTACGGGGTTGTTTTCTAATATTGACAAATATACCCCCCCTTACGGGGTAGTTTTCTCATGTTGACAAATATACTACTTTTTTGGGGTTGTTTTCTCATGTTGAAAGATATAACCCCCTCTTACGGGGTTGTTTTCTAATATTGACAAATATACCCCTCTTACGGGGTTGTTTTATAAAAAACATATCACTTTCTTGTGGTTGTTTTCTCATGTTGACAAATATACCAATTTTTGGGGTTGTTTCCTCATGTTGAAAGATTCACATTTATTCTGGGGTTGTTTTCTAATATTGACAAATATAACCCCTCTTACGGGGTTGTTTTCTCATGTTGACAAATATACCACTCTTTTGGAGTTGTTTTCTCATGTTGAAATATATTCCCCTCTTACGGGGTTGTTTTCTAATATTGACAAATATGCCCCTGTTATTGGGTTGGTTTCTCATATTAACAAATATACCCCTCTTAGGGGTTTTTTTCTTATATTGACAAATATACCCCTCTTACAGGGTTTTTTTCTCATATTGACAAATATACCCTCTTCTGAGTTGTTCTCTAATATTGACAATTATACCCATCTTATGGAGTTTTTTTCTCATATTGACAAATATGCCACTTTCTTGCGATTGTTTTCACATTTTGAAAGATATACCCCTCTTACGGGGTTGTTTTCTAATATTGATAAATATACCCCTCTTACGGGGTTATTTTCTCATGTTGACGAATCTACCACTTTTTTGGGGTTGTTTCCTCTTGTTGAGAGATATACCTATATTGACAAATATACCCCTCTTACGGGGTTATTTTCTAATACTGATAAATATACCCCTCCTACGGGGTTGTTTTCTCATATTGACAAATATACCACTTTTTGTGGGTTGTTTCCTCATGTTCTAAGATATACTCCTCTTACGGGGTTGTTTTCTCATTTTGAAAGATATACCCCTCTTACGGGGTTGTTTTCTAATACTGACAAATGTACCCCTCTTACGGGGTTATTTTCCCATGTTGACAAATATACCACTTTTTTGGGGTTGTTTCCTCATGTTGAAAGATATACACCTCTTACGGGGTTGTTTTCTAATATTGACAAATATACCCCTCTTACGGGGTTGTTTTCTCATATTGACAAATATACCACTTTTTGGGGTTGTTTCTCATGTTGTAGATACACCTCTTACGGGGTTGTTTTTCTCATATTGACAAATATACCACTTTTTTGGTTATTTCCTCATGTTGGATATTAACCCCTGCAGGGTTGTTTTCTCATATTGACAAATATACCCCCTCTTACGGGTTGTTTTCTCTTGTTGAAGATATACCCTTCTTACGGGGTTTTTCTACTATTGACAAATATACCCCTCTCACGGGGTTGTTTTCCCATGTTGACAAATATACCACTTTTTTGGAGTTGTTTTCTCATGTTGAAATATATACCCTCTTGCAGGTTTGTTTTCAATAGTTGACAAATATACATCCTTCGGGTTGTTTCTAATGACAAATATACCCCTCTTAGGGTTTTTTCTCATATTGAAATATACCACATTTTCGGGGTTGTTTCCTTATGTTGAAAGAAATATCCTTCTTACGGGATTATTTTCTAATATTTACAAATATACCCCTTTTTCCGGGGTTGTTTTATCATATTGGCAAATATACCCCACTTACGGGGTTGTTTCTAATATTAAAATATACCCCCCCACTTGCAGGTAGTTTTCTCATGTTGACAAATATACTACTTTTTTGGGGTTGTTTTCTCATGTTGAAAGATATAACCCCCCTCTTACGGGGTTGTTTTCTAATATTGACAAATATACCCCTCTTACGGGGTTGTTTTCTCGTATTAAAAAATATATCACTTTTTGGGGTTGTTTTCTCATGTTGACAAATATACCAATTTTTTGGGGTTGTTTCCTCATGTTGAAAGATTTACCGCTGTTACGGGGTTGTTTTCTAATATTGACGAATATAACCCCTCTTACGGGGTTGTTTTCTCATGCTGACAAATATACCACTCTTTTGGAGTTGTTTTCTCATGTTGAAATATATTCCCCTCTTACGGGGTTGTTTTCTAATATTGACAAATATGCCCCTGTTACTCGGTTGGTTTCTCATATTAACAAATATACCCCTCTTAGGGGTTTTTTTCTCATATTGACAAATATACCCCTCTTAGGGGTTTTTTTCTCATATTGACAAATATACCCCTCTTAGAGGGTTGTTCTCTAATATTGACAAATATACCCCTCTTAGGGGTTTTTTTCTCATATTGACAAATATACCCCTCTTACAGGGTTGTTCTCTAATATTGACAAATATACCCATCTTATGGATTTTTTTTCTCATATTGACAAATATGCCACTTTCTTGCGATTGTTTTCACATTTTGAAAGATATACCCCTCTTACGGGGTTGTTTTCTAATATTGATAAATATACCCCTCTTACGGGGTTATTTTCTCTTGTTGACGAATCTACCACTTTTTTGGGGTTGTTTCCTCTTGTTGAAAGATATACCTATATTGACAAATATATCCCTCTTACGGGGTTATTTTCTAATATTGATAAATATACCCCTCCGACGGGGTTGTTTTCTCATATTGACAAATATACCACTTTTGTGGGTTGTTTCCTCATGTTCTAAGATATACTTCTCTTACGGGGTTGTTTTCTCATTTTGAAAGACATACCACTCTCTGACGTGTTTTCATCTTTTGACAATGCCCTCTTACGGGGTTATTTTCTCATGTTGACAAATATACCACTTTTTTGGGGTTGTTTCCTCTTGTTGAGAGATATACCTATATTGACAAATATACCCCTCTTACGGGGTTGTTTTCTAATATTGATAAATATACCCCTCTTACGGGGTTGTTTTCTCATTTTGGAAGATATACCCCTCTTACGGCGTTGTTTTCTAATACTGACAAATGTACCCCTCTTACGGGGTTATTTTCTCATGTTGACAAATATACCACTTTTTTGGGGTTCTTTCCTCATGTTGAAAGATATACACCCCTTAGGCGGTTGTTTTATCATATTGACAAATATACCCCCTCGTACGGGGTTCTTTTCTAATATTAACAAATATACCCCTCTTACGGGGTTGTTTTCTCATGTTGACAAATATACCACTTTTTTGGAGTTGTTTTCTCATGTTGAAATACATACCCCTTCTATGGGGTTGATTTCTAATAATGACAAATATAACCCTCTTACGGGGATTTTTTCTCATATTGACAACTATACCACTTTTTTGGGGTTATTTCCTTATATTGAAAGATATCGTCCTCTTACGAGATTATTTTCTAATATTTACAAATATACCCCTTTTACGGGGTTGTTTTATGATATTGACAAATATACCGCTCTTATGGGGTTGTTTTGTCATATTGACAAATATACCACTTTTTTGGGGTTGTTTCCTCATTTTAAAACATTTACCACCTAGCAGGTTGTTTTCTATCTTGACAAATATAACCCCTCTTACGGGGTTGTTTTCTCATGTTGACAAATATACCAATTTTTTGGGGTTGTTTTCCCATGTTGAAAGATATACACCTCTTACGGGGTTGTTTTCTAATATTGACAAATATACACCTCTTACGGGGTTGTTTTCTCATATTGACAAATATACCACTTTTGTGGGTTGTTTCCTCATGTTTAAGATATACTCCTCTTACGGGGTTGTTTTCTCATTTTGAAGATATACCCCTTTTACGGGGTTGTTTTCTATCTTGACAAATGTACCCTCATACGGGGTTATTTTCTCATGTTGACAAATATACCACTTTTTTGGGGTTGTTTCCTCATGTTGAAAGATATATACCCCTTAGGGGGTTGTTTTCTCATATTGACAAATATACCCCCTCGTACGGGGTTCTTTTCTAATATTAACAAATATACCCCTCTTACGGGGTTGTTTTCTCATGTTGACAAATATACCACTTTTTTGGAGTTGTTTTCTCATGTTGAAATACAAACCCCTTTTACGGGGTTGATTTCTAATAATGACAAATATACCCCTCTTACGGGGTTGTTTTCTCATGTTGACAAATATTCCAATTTTTTGGGGTTGTTTTCCCATGTTGAAAGATATACACCTCTTACGGGGTTGTATTCTAATATTGACAAATATACCCCTCTTACGGGGTTGTTTTCTCGTATTAAAAAATATATCACTTTTTTGGGGTTGTTTTCTCATGTTGACAAATATACCAATTTTTTGGGGTTGTTTCCTCATGTTGAAAGATTTACCGCTGTTACGGGGTTGTTTTCTAATATTGACGAATATAACCCCACTTACGGGGTTGTTTTCTCATGTTGACAAATATACCACTCTTTTGGAGTTGTTTTCTCATGTTGAAATATATTCCCCTCTTACGGGGTTGTTTTCTAATATTGACAAATATGCCCCTGTTACTCGGTTGGTTTCTCATATTAACAAATATACCCCTCTTAGGGGTTTTTTTCTCATATTGACAAATTTACCCCTCTTAGGGTTTTTCTCATATTGAAAATATACCCCTCTTAGAGGGTTGTTCTCTAATATTGACAAATATACCCCTCTTAGGGGTTTTTTTCTCATATTGACAAATATACCCCTCTTACAGGGTTGTTCTCTAATATTGACAAATATACCCATCTTATGGATTTTTTTTCTCATATTGACAAATATGCCACTTTCTTGCGATTGTTTTCACATTTTGAAAGATATACCCCTCTTACGGGGTTGTTTTCTAATATTGATAAATATACCCCTCTTACGGGGTTATTTTCTCATGTTGACGAATCTACCACTTTTTTGGGGTTGTTTCCTCTTGTTGAAAGATATACCTATATTGACAAATATATCCCTCTTACGGGGTTATTTTCTAATATTGATAAATATACCCCTCCGACGGGGTTGTTTTCTCATATTGACAAATATACCACTTTTGTGGGTTGTTTCCTCATGTTCTAAGATATACTTCTCTTACGGGGTTGTTTTCTCATTTTGAAAGATATACCCCTCTTACGGCGTTGTTTTCTAATACTGACAAATGTACCCCTCTTACGGGGTTATTTTCTCATGTTGACAAATATACCACTTTTTTGGGGTTGTTTCCTCTTGTTGAGAGATATACCTATATTGACAAATATACCCCTCTTACGGGGTTGTTTTCTAATATTGATAAATATACCCCTCTTACGGGGTTGTTTTCTCATTTTGAAAGATATACCCCTCTTACGGCGTTGTTTTCTAATACTGACAAATGTACCCCTCTTACGTGGTTATTTTCTCATGTTGACAAATATACCACTTTTTTGGGGTTCTTTCCTCATGTTGAAAGATATACACCCCTTAGGCGGTTGTTTTATCATATTGACAAATATACCCCCTCGTACGGGGTTCTTTTCTAATATTAACAAATATACCCCTCTTACAGGGTTGTTTTCTCATGTTGACAAATATACCACTTTTTTGGAGTTGTTTTCTCATGTTGAAATACATACCCCTTCTATGGGGTTGATTTCTAATAATGACAAATATAACCCTCTTACGGGGATTTTTTCTCATATTGACAATTATACCACTTTTTTGGGGTTATTTCCTTATATTGAAAGATATCGTCCTCTTACGAGATTATTTTCTAATATTTACAAATATACCCCTTTTACGGGGTTGTTTGTAATCGACAAATATACCTCTTATAGGGTTGTTTTGTCATATTGACAAATATACCACTTTTTTGGGGTTGTTTCCTCATTTTAAAACATTTACCACCCTAACGGGGTTGTTTTCTAATACTGACAAATATAACCCCTCTTACGGGGTTGTTTTCTCATGTTGACAAATATACCAATTTTTTGGGGTTGTTTTCCCATGTTGAAAGATATACACCTCTTACGGGGTTGTTTTCTAATATTGACAAATATACACCTCTTACGGGGTTGTTTTCTCATATTGACAAATATACCACTTTTTGTGGGTTGTTTCCTCATGTTTTAAGATATACTCCTCTTACGGGGTTGTTTTCTCATTTTGAAAGATATACCCCTTTTACGGGGTTGTTTTCTAATACTGACAAATGTACCCCTCATACGGGGTTATTTTCTCATGTTGACAAATATACCACTTTTTTGGGGTTGTTTCCTCATGTTGAAAGATATATACCCCTTAGGGGGTTGTTTTCTCATATTGACAAATATACCCCCTCGTACGGGGTTCTTTTCTAATATTAACAAATATACCCCTCTTACGGGGTTGTTTTCTCATGTTGACAAATATACCACTTTTTTGGAGTTGTTTTCTCATGTTGAAATACAAACCCCTTTTACGGGGTTGATTTCTAATAATGACAAATATACCCCTCTTACGGGGTTGTTTTCTCATGTTGACAAATATTCCAATTTTTTGGGGTTGTTTTCCCATGTTGAAAGATATACACCTCTTACGGGGTTGTATTCTAATATTGACAAATATACCCCTCTTACGGGGTTGTTTTCTCGTATTAAAAAATATATCACTTTTTTGGGGTTGTTTTCTCATGTTGACAAATATACCAATTTTTTGGGGTTGTTTCCTCATGTTGAAAGATTTACCGCTGTTACGGGGTTGTTTTCTAATATTGACGAATATAACCCCTCTTACGGGGTTGTTTTCTCATGTTGACAAATATACCACACTTTTGGAGTTGTTTTCTCATGTTGAAATATATTCCCCTCTTACGGGGTTGTTTTCTAATATTGACAAATATACCCTGTTACTCGGTTGGTTTCGTATTAACAAATATACCCTCTTGGGGGTTTTTTCTCATATTGACAAATATACCCCTCTTAGGGGTTTTTTTCTCATATTGACAAATATACCCCTCTTAGAGGGTTGTTCTCTAATATTGACAAATATACCCCTCTTAGGGGTTTTTTTCTCATATTGACAAATATACCCCTCTTACAAGGTTGTTCTCTAATATTGACAAATATATCCATCTTATAGTTTTTCTCATATTGACAAATATGCCACTTTCTTGATTGTTTCACATTTTGAAGATATACCCCTCTTACGGGGTTGTTTTCTAATATTGATAAATATACCCCTCTTACGGGGTTATTTTCTCATGTTGATGAATCTACCACTTTTTTGGGGTTGTTTCCTCTTGTTGAAAGATATACCTATATTGATGAATATCCCTCTTACGGGGTTATTTTCTAATATTGATAAATATACCCTCGGCGGGGTTGTTTTCTCATATTGACAAATATACCACTTTTGTGGGTTGTTTCCTCATGTTCTAAGATATACTTCTCTTACGGGGTTGTTTTCTCATTTTGAAAGATATACCCCTCTTACGGCGTTGTTTTCTAATACTGACAAATGTACCCCTCTTACGGGGTTATTTTCTCATGTTGACAAATATACCACTTTTTGGGGTTGTTTCCTCTTGTTGAGAGATATACCTATATTGACAAATATACCCCTCTTACGGGGTTGTTTTCTAATATTGATAAATATACCCCTCTTACAGGGGTTGTTTTCATTTTGAAAGATACCCCTCTTACGTTGTTTTCTAATCTTGACAAATGTACCCCTCTTACGTGGTTATTTTCTCATGTTGACAAATATACCACTTTTTTGGGGTTCTTTCCTCATGTTGAAAGATATACACCCCTTAGGCGGTTGTTTTATCATATTGACAAATATACCCCCTCGTACGGGGTTCTTTTCTAATATTAACAAATATACCCCTCTTACGGGGTTGTTTTCTCATGTTGACAAATATACCACTTTTTTGGAGTTGTTTTCTCATGTTGAAATACATACCCCTTCTATGGGGTTGATTTCTAATAATGACAAATATAACCCTCTTACGGGGATTTTTTCTCATATTGACAACTATACCACTTTTTTGGGGTTATTTCCTTATATTGAAAGATATCGTCCTCTTGAGATTATTTTCTAATATTTACAAATATACCCCTTTACGGGGTTGTTTTATGATATTGACAAATATACCTCTTATGGGGTTGTTTTGTCATATTGAAATATACCACTTTTTGGGTTGTTCCTCATTTGAAACATTTACCACCCTAGCGAGTTTGTTTTATCTTGACAAATATAACCCCTCTTACGGGGTTGTTTTCTCATGTTGACAAATATACCAATTTTTGGGGTTGTTTTCCCATGTTGAAGATATACACCTCTTACGGGGTTGTTTTCTAATATTGACAAATATACACCTCTTACGGGGTTGTTTTCTCATATTGACAAATATACCACTTTTGTGGGTTGTTTCCTCATGTTTTAAGATATACTCCTCTTACGGGGTTGTTTTCTCATTTTGAAGATATACCCTTTTACGGGTTGTTTTCTATCTTGACAAATATACCCTCTTACGAGGTTATTTTCTCGTATTGACAAATATACCACTTTTTGGGGTTGTTTCCTCATGTTGAAGATATATACCCCTTAGGGGTTGTTTTCTCATATTGACAAATATTCCCCCTCGTCGGGTTCTTTTCTAATATTAACAAATATACCCCTCTTACGGGGTTGTTTTCTCATGTTGACAAATATACCACTTTTTGAGTTGTTTTCTCATGTTGAAATACAAACCCCTTTTGAGGTTGATTTCTAATAATGACAAATATACCCCTCTTACGGGTTGTTTTCTCATGTTGACAAATATACCAATTTTTTGGGGTTGTTTTCCCATGTTGAAAGATATACACCTCTTACGGGGTTGTTTTCTAATATTGACAAATATACCCCTCTTACGGGGTTGTTTTCTCATATTGACAAATATACCACTTTTTTGGGGTTGTTTCCTCATATTGTAAGATCTATTCCTCTTACGGGGTTGTTTTCTAATATTGACAAATACACCTCTCTGACGTGGTTGTTTTGTAATATTGACAAATATACCCCTCTTACGGGGTTGTTTTCTCATATTGACAAATATACCACTTTTTTGTGGTTGTTTCCTCATGTTGAAAGATATAAACCCCTTACGGGGTTGTTTTCTCATATTGACAAATATACCCCCTCTTACGGGGTTGTTTTCTCTTGTTGAAAGATATACCCTTCTTACGGGGTTTTTTTCTAGTATTGACAAATATTCCCCTCTTACGGGGTTGTTTTCCCATGTTGACAAATATACCACTTTTTTGGAGTTGTTTTCTCATGTTGAAATATATACCCCTCTTACGGGGTTGTTTTCTAATAGTGACAAATATGCTCCTGTCACTGGGTTGGTTTCTCATATTGACAAATATACCCCTCTTAGGGGTTTTTTTCTCATATTGAGAAATATTCCACTTTTTTGGGGTTGTTTCCTTATGTTGAAAGATATATCCTTCTTACGGGATTGTTTTCTAATATTTACAAATATACCCCTTTTTCCGGGGTTGTTCTATCATATTGGCAAATATACCCTACTTACGGGGTTGTTTTCTAATATTGACAAATATACCTCCCCTTACGGGGTAGTTTTCTCATGTTGACAAATATACTACTTTTTTGGGGTTGTTTTCTCATGTTGAAAGATATACCCCTCTTACGGGGTTGTTTTCTAATATTGACAAATATACCCCTCTTACGGGGTTGTTTTCTCGTATTAAAAAATATATCACTTTTTTGGGGTTGTTTTCTCATGTTGACAAATATACCAATTTTTTGGGGTTGTTACCTCATGTTGAAAGATTTACCCCTGTTACGGGGTTGTTTTCTAATATTGACGAATATAACCCCTCTTACGGGGTCGTTTTCTCATTTTGACAAATATACCACTCTTTTGGAGTTGTTTTCTCATGTTGAAATATATTCCCCTCTTACGGGGTTATTTTCTAATATTGACAAATATGCCCCTGTTACTGGGTTGGTTTCTCATATTAACAAATATACCCCTCTTAGGGTTTTTTTCTCATATTGACAAATATACCCGTCTTACAGGGTTGTTCTCTAATATTGACAAATATACCCATCTTATGGAGTTTTTTTCTCATATTGACAAATATGCCACTTTCTTACGATTGTTTTCACATTTTGAAAGATATACCCCTCTTACGGGGTTGTTTTCTAATACTGATAAATATACCCCTCTTACGGGGTTATTTTCTCATGTTGACGAATCTACCACTTTTTTAGGGTTGTTTCCTCTTGTTGAAAGATATACCTATATTGACAAATATAGCCCTCTTACGGGGTTATTTTCTAATATTGATAAATATACCCCTCCTACGGGGTTGTTTTCTCATATTGACAAATATACCACTTTTTGTGGGTTGTTTCCTCATGTTCTAAGATATACTCCTCTTACGGGGTTGTTTTCTCATTTTGAAAGATATACCCCTCTTACGGGGTTGTTTTCTAATACTGACAAATGTACCCCTCTTACGGGGTTATTTTCTCATGTTGACAAATATACCACTTTTTTGGGGTTGTTTCCTCATGTTGAAAGATATACACCCCTTAGGGGGTTGTTTTATCATATTGACAAATATACCCCCTCGTACGGGGTTCTTTTCTAATATTAACAAATATACCCCTCTTACGGGGTTGTTTTCTCATGTTGACAAATATACCACTTTTTTGGAGTTGTTTTCTCATGTTGAAATACATACCCCTTCTACGGGGTTGATTTCTAATAATGACAAATATACCCCTCTTACGGGGATTTTTTCTCATATTGACAACTATACCACTTTTTTGGGGTTATTTCCTTATATTGAAAGATATCGCCCTCTTACCAGATTATTTTCTAATATTTACAAATATACCCCTTTTACGGGGTTGTTTTATGATATTGACAAATATATCCCTCTTATGGGGTTGTTTTGTCATATTGACAAATATACCACTTTTTTGGGGTTGTTTCCTCATTTTAAAAGATTTACCACCCTTACGGGGTTGTTTTCTAATATTGACAAATATACCCCTCTTACGGGGTTGTTTTCTCATGTTGACAAATATACCAATTTTTTGGGGTTGTTTTCCCATGTTGAAAGATATACACCTCTTATGGGGTTGTTTTCTAATATTGACAAATATACCCCTCTTATGGGGTTGTTTTCTCATATTGACAAATATACCACTTTTTTGGGGTTGTTTCCTCATGTTGTAAGATACACTCCTCTTACGGGGTTGTTTTCTAATATTGACAAATACACCTCTCTGACGTGGTTGTTTTGTAATATGGACAAATATACGCCTCTTACGGGGTTGTTTTCTCATATTGACAAATATACCACATTTTTTGTGGTTGTTTCCTCATGTTGAAATATATAAACCCCTTACGGGGTTGTTTTCTCATATTGACAAATATACCCTCTCTTACGGGGTTATTTTCTCTTGTTGAAAGATATACCCCTCTTACGGGGTTTTTTTCTAGTATTGACAAATATACCCCTCTTACGGGGTGGTTTTCCGATGTTGACAAATATACCACTTTTTTGGAGTTGTTTTCTCATGTTGAAATATATACCCCTCTTACGGGGTTGTTTTCTAATAGTGACAAATATGCTCCTGTCACTGGGTTGGTTTCTCATATTGACATATATACCCCGCTTAGGGGTTTTTTTTCTCATATTGAGAAATATACCACTTTTTTGGGTTGTTTCCTTATGTTGAAAGATATATCCTTCTTACGGGATTGTTTTCTAATATTTACAAATATACCCCTTTTTCCGGGGTTGTTTTATCATATTGGCAAATATACCCCACTTACGGGGTTGTTTTCTAATATTGACAAAAATACCCCCCCTTACGGGGTAGTTTTCTCATGTTGACAAATATACTACTTTTTTGGGGTTGTTTTCTCATGTTGAAAGATATAACCCCCCTCTTACGGGGTTGTTTTCTAATATTGACAAATATACCCCTCTTACGGTGTTGTTTTCTCGTATTAAAAAATATATCACTTTTTTGGGGTTGTTTTCTCATGTTGACAAATATACCAATTATTTGGGGTTGTTTCCTCATGTTGAAAGATTTACCCCTGTTACGGGGTTATTTTCTAATATAGAACCTCTCTTACGGGGTTGTTTTCTCATGTTGACAAATATACCACTCTTTTAGAGTTATTTTCTCATGTTGAAATATATTCCCCTCTTACGGGGTTGTTTTCTAATATTGACAAATATGCCCCTGTTACTCGGTTGGTTTCTCATATTAACAAATATACCCCTCTTAGGGGTTTTTTTCTCATATTGACAAATATACCCCTCTTAGGGGTTTTTTTCTCATATTGACAAATATACCCCTCTTACAGGGTTGTTCTCTAATATTGACAAATATACCCATCTTATGGAGTTTTTTTCTCATATTGACAAATATGCCACTTTCTTGCGATTGTTTTCACATTTTGAAAGATATACCCCTCTTACGGGGTTGTTTTCTAATATTGATAAATATACCCCTCTTACGGGGTTATTTTCTCATGTTGACGAATCTACCACTTTTTTGGGGTTGTTTCCTCTTGTTGAAAGATATACCTATATTGACAAATATACCCCTCTTACGGGGTTATTTTCTAATATTGATAAATATACCCCTCCTACGGGGTTGTTTTCTCATATTGACAAATATACCACTTTTTGTGGGTTGTTTCCTCATGTTCTAAGATATACTCCTCTTACGGGTTTGTTTTCTCATTTTGAAAGATATACCTTTTACTTAGTTTTGTTTTCTCTTGACAAATGTACCCTCTTCAAGTTATTTTCTCATGTTGACAAATATACCAATTTTTTGGGGTTGTTTTCTCATGTTGAAAGATATAAACCCCTTACGGGGTTATTTTCTCATATTGACAAATATACCCCCTCGTACGGGGTTCTTTTCTAATATTTACAAATATACCCCTCTTACGGGGTTGTTTTCTCATGTTGACAAATATACCACTTTTTTGGAGTTGTTTTCTCATGTTGAAATACAAACCCCTTTTACGGGGTTGATTTCTAATAATGACAAATATACCCCTCTTACGGGTTTTTTTCTCATATTGACAACTATACCACTTTTTTGTGGTTGTTTCCTTATATTGAAACATATAGCCCTCTTACGAGATTATTTTCTATTTCAAATACCCACTTCAGGTTGTTTTATATTGACAAATATACCCCTTTTATGGGGTTGTTTTGTCATATTGAGAAATATACTACTTTTTGGGGTTGTTTCCTCATGTTAAAAGATTTACCCCTCTTACGGGGTTATTTTCTAATATTGATAAATATACCCCCTCTTACGGGGTTGTTTTCTCATGTTGACAAATATACCAATTTTTTGGGGTTGTTTTCCCATGTTGAAAGATATACACCGCTTACGGGGTTGTTTTCTAATATTGACAAATATACCCCTCTTACAAGGTTGTTTTCTCATATTTACAAATATACCACTTTTTTGGGGTTGTTTCCTCATGTTGTAAGATACACTCCTCTTACGGGGTTGTTTTCTAATATTGACAAATACACCTCTCTGACGTGGTTGTTTTGTAATATTGACAAATATACACCTCTTTCGGGGTTGTTTTCTCATATTGACAAATATACCACTTTTTTGTGGTTGTTTCCTCATGTTGAAAGATATAAACCCCTTACGGGGTTGTTTTCTCATATTGACAAATATACTCCCTCTTACGGGGTTGTTTTCTCTTGTTGAAAGATATACCCTTCTTACGGGGTTTTTTTCTAGTATTGACAAATATACCCCTCTTACGTGGTTGTTTTCCCATGTTGACAAATATACCACTTTTTTAGAGTTGTTTTCTCATGTTGAAATATATACCCCTCTTACGGGGTTGTTTTCTAATAGTGACAAATATGCTCCTGTCACTGGGTTGGTTTCTCATATTGACAAATATACCCCTCTTAGGGGTTTTTTTCTCATATTGAGAAATATCACTTTTTTGGGGTTGTTTTCTCATGTTGACAAATATACCAATTTTTTGGGGTTGTTTCCTCATGTTGAAAGATTTACCCCTGTTACGCGGTTGTTTTCTAATATTGACGAATATAACCCCTCTTACGGGGTTGTTTTCTCATGTTGACAAATATACCACTCTTTTGGAGTTGTTTTCTCATGTTGAAATATATTCCCCTCTTACGGGGTTGTTTTCTAATATTGACAAATATGCCCCTGTTACTGGGTTGGTTTCTCATATTAAAAAATATACCCCTCTTAGGGGTTTTTTTCTCATATTGACAAATATACCCCTCTTAGGGGTTCTTTTCTCATATTGACAAATATGCCACTTTCTTGCGATTGTTTTCACATTTTGAAAGATATACCTCTTCTGAGGTTGTTTTCTAATATTGACAAATATACCCCTCTTACGGGGTTATTTTCTCATGTTGACGAATCTACCACTTTTTTGGGGTTGTTTCCTCTTGTTGAAAGATATACCTATATTGACAAATATACCCCTCTTACGGGGTTATTTTCTAATATTGATAAATATACCCCTCCTACGGGGTTATTTTCTCATATTGACAAATATACCACTTTTTGTGGGTTGTTTCCTCATGTTCTAAGATATACTCCTCTTACGGGGTTGTTTTCTCATTTTGAAAGATATACCCCTCTTACGGGGTTGTTTTCTAATACTGATAAATGTACCCCTCTTACGGGGTTATTTTTTCATGTTGACAAATATACCACTTTTTTGCGGTTGTTTCCTCATGTTGAAAGTTATAAACCCCTTACGGGGTTGTTTTCTCATATTGATAAATATACCCCCTCGTACGGGGTTCTTTTCTAATATTAACAAATATACCCCTCTTACGGGGTTGTTTTCTCATGTTGACAAATATACCACTTTTTTGGAGTTGTTTTCTCATGTTGAAATACAAACCCCTTTTACGGGGTTGATTTCTAATAATGACAAATATACCCCTCTTACGGTTTTTTTCTCATATTGACAACTATATCACTTTTTTGGGGTTGTTTCCTTATATTGAAACATATAGCCCTCTTACGAGATTATTTTCTAATATTTACAAATATACCCCTTTTACGGGGATGTTTTATGATATTGACAAATATACCCCTCTTAAGGGGTTGTTTTCTAATAGTGACAAATATGCTCCTGTTACTGGGTTGGTTTCTCATATTGACAAATATACCCCTCTTAGGGGTTTTTTTCTCATATTGAGAAATATCACTTTTTTGGGGTTGTTTTCTCATGTTGACAAATATACCAATTTTTTGGGGTTGTTTCCTCATGTTGAAAGATTTACCCCTGTTACGGGGTTGTTTTCTAATATTGACGAATATAACCCCTCTTACGGGGTTGTTTTCTCATGTTGACAAATATACCACTCTTTTGGAGTTGTTTTCTCATGTTGAAATATATTCCCCTCTTACGGGGTTGTTTTCTAATATTGACAAATATGCCCCTGTTACTGGGTTGGTTTCTCATATTAAAAAATATACCCCTCTTAGGGGTTTTTTTCTCATATTGACAAATATACCCCTCTTAGGGGTTCTTTTCTCATATTGACAAATATGCCACTTTCTTGCGATTGTTTTCACATTTTGAAAGATATACCCCTCTTACGGGGTTGTTTTCTAATATTGATAAATATACCCCTCTTACGGGGTTATTTTCTCATGTTGACGAATCTACCACTTTTTTGGGGTTGTTTCCTCTTGTTGAAAGATATACCTATATTGACAAATATACCCCTCTTGTAGGGTTTATTTTCTATATTAATAAATATACCCTCCTCTGAGTTGTTTTCTCATATTGACAAATATACCACTTTTGTGGGTTGTTTCCTCATGTTCAAGATATACTCCTCTTCTGGGTTGTTTTCTCATTTGAAAGATATACTACAGTTTGTTTATCTTGTCATGTACCCTCTTACGGGGTTATTTTTTCATGTTGACAAATATACCACTTTTTGCGGTTGTTTCCTCATGTTGAAGTTATAAACCCACTAGGGGTTGTTTTCTCAGTAAATATACCCCTCGTCACGGGGTTCTTTTCTAATATTAACAAATATACCCCTCTTACGGGGTTGTTTTCTCATGTTGACAAATATACCACTTTTTTGGAGTTGTTTTCTCATGTTGAAATACAAACCCTTTTAAGGTTGATTTCTAATAATGACAAATATACCCCTCTTACGGTTTTTTCTTAATGACAATATCACTTTTGGGTTGTTTCCTCATGTTGAGAAACTATATAGCCCTCTTGAGATTATTTTCTAATATTTACAAATATACCCCTTTTACGGGGATGTTTTATGATATTGACAAATATACCCCTCTTAAGGGGTTGTTTTGTCATATTGACAAATATACTACTTTTTGGGGTTGTTTCCTCATGTTAAAAGATTTACCCCTCTTACGGGGTTGTTTTCTAATATTGACAAATATACCCCCTCTTACGGGGTTGTTTTCTTATGTTGACAAATATACCAATTTTTTGGGGTTGTTTTTCCATGTTGAAAGATATACACCTCTTACGGGGTTGATTTCTAATAATGACAAATATACCCCTCTTACAGTTTTTCTCGTATTGGCAATATACCACTTTTTTGGGGTTGTTTCCTTATATTGAAACATATAGCCCTCTTACAGGATTATTTTCTAATGACACAAATATACCCGCTACGGGGGTTGTTTTCTCATGTTGACAAATATACACCCTTTTT
>NC_063264.1:10729477-10858217 GCF_019578655.1 Ricinus communis | reverse complement strand
GGGTATATTTATAAATATTAGAAAACAACCCCGTAAGAGGGATATATCTTTCAACATGAGGAAAAAACCCCAAAAAAGTGGTATATTTGTCAATATGAGAAAACAACCCCGTAAGAGGGGTATATTTGTCAATATTAGAAAACAACCCCGTAAGAAGGGTATATTTATCAATATTAGAAAACAACCCCGTAAGAGGGGTATATCTTTCAACATGAGAGAACAACCCCAAAAAAGTGCTATATTTTTTAATACGAGAAAACAATCCCGAAGAGGGGTATATTTGTCAATATTAGAAAACAACCCCGTAAGAAGGGTATATTTGTCAATATTAGAACACAACCCCGTAAGAGGGGTATATCTTTCAAAATGAGAAGACAACCCTAAAAAAGTGATATATTTGTCAATATGAGAAAACAACCCTGTAAGAGAAGTATATTTGTCAATATGAGAAAATAACCCCGTTAGAGGGGTATATTTGTCAATATTAGAAAATAAGCCCGTAAGAGGGATATATCTTTCAATATTAAAAACAACTCCAAAAAAGTGGTATATTTGTCAATATGAGAAAAGAACCCCTTAAGAGGGGTATATTTGTCAATATTAGAAAACAACCCCATAAGAGGGGTATATTTATAAATATTAGAAAACAACCCCGTAAAAGGGGTATATTTGTCAAAACTAGAAAACAACCCTGTAAGAGGGGTATATCTTTCAATATGAGAAAACAACCTCAAAAAGTGGTATATTTGTGAATATGAGAAAACAACCCCGTAAGAATGGTGTATTTGTCAATATTAGAAAAACAACCCCATAAGAGGGGTATATCTTTCAACATGAGAAAACAACCCCAAAAAGGTGGTATATTTGTCAACATGAGCAAACAACCCCGTAAGAGGGGGTATAATTATCAATATTAGAAAACAACCCCGTAAGTGTGGTATATATTTCAACATGAGAAAACAACCCCAAAAAAGTGGTATATTTGTCAATATTACAAAACAACCCCGTAAGAGGTGTATATTTGTCAATATTAGACAACAACCCCATAAGAGGGGTATATCTTTCAACAAGAGAAAACAACCCCAAAAATTTGGTATATTTGTCAACATGAGAAAATAACCCCGTAAGAGGGGTACATTTGTCAATATTAGAAAACAACCCGGTAAGAGGGGTATATCTTTCAAAATGATAAAACAACGCCAAAAAAGTGGTACATTTGTGAATATGAGAAAACAACCTCGTTAGCGGGGTATATTTGTCAATATTAGAAAACAATCCTGTAAGAGGGGTATATCTTTCAACATGAGAAAACAATCCCATAAGATGGGTATCTTTGTTAATATTAGAAAATAACCCCGTAAGAGGGGTATATCTTTCAACATGAGGAAATAGCCCTAAAACAGAGGTATATTTGTCAATAAGAGAAAACAACCCCGTAAGAGGGGTATATTTGTCAATATTAAAAAAATAACCCCATAAGAGCGGTATATCTTTATACATGGGAAAACAACCCCAAAAAAGTGGTATATTTGTCAACTGAGCAAAGAACCACGTAAGAGGGGGTATATTTATCAATATTAGAAAATAACCCTGCAAGAGAGATATATCTTTCAACATGAGGAAACAACCCCAAAAAAGTAGTATATATGTCAATATGAGAAAACAACCCCGTAAGAGGGGTATATTTGTCAATATTAGAAAACAACCCCGTAAGAGGGGTATATTTATCAATATTAGAAAATAACCCCGTAAGGGGGGTATATCTTTCAACATGAGAAAACAACCCCAAAAAAGTGCTATATTTTTTAATACGAGAAAACAATCCCAAAGAGGGGTATATTTGTCAATATTAGAAAACAACCCCGTAAGAGGGGTATATTTGTCAATATTAGAACACAACCCCGTAAGAGGGGTATATCTTTCAAAATGAGAAGACAACCCTAAAAAAGTGATATATTTGTCAAAATGAGAAAACAACCCGGTAAGAGAAGTATATTTGTCAATATGAGAAAACAACCCCATTAGAGGGCTATATTTGTCAATATTAGATAATAAACCCGTAAGAGGGCTATATCTTTCAAAATGAAAAAATAACTCCAAAAAAGTGGTATATTTGTCAATATGAAAAAAAAACCCTTTAAGAGGGGTATATTTGTCAATATTAGAAAACAACCCCATAAGACAGGTATATTTATCAATAATAGAAAACAACCCCCTAAAAGGGGTATATTTGTCAAAACTAGAAAACAACGCTGTAAGAGGGGTATATCTTTCAATATGAGAAAACAACCTCAAAAAGTGGTATATTTGTGAATATGAGAAAACAACCCCGTAAGAGGGGTATATTTGTCAATATTAGAAAAATAGCCCCAACAGAGTGGTATATCTTTCAACATGAGAAAACAACACCAAAAAAGTGGCATATTTGTCAACATGAGCAAACAACCCCGTAAGAGGGGGTATAATTATCATTATTAGAAAACAACCCCGTAAGTGTGGTATATCTTTCAACATGAGGAAACAACCCCAAAAAAGTGGTATATTTGTCAATATTACAAAACAACCCCGTAAGACGTGTATATTTGTCAATATTAGACAACAACCCCATAAGAGGGGTATATCTTTCAACAAGAGAAAACAACCCCAAAAATTTGGTATATTTGTCAACATGAGAAACTAACTCCGTAAGAGGGGTACATTTGTCAATATTAGAAAATAACCCCGTAAGAGGGGTATATCTTTCAAAATGAGAAAACAACCCCAAAAAGTTGGTACATTTGTTAATATGATAAAACAACCCCGTTAGAGGGGTATATTTGCCAATAATAGAAAATAATTCTGTAAGAGGGGTATATCTTTCAACATGAGAAAACAACCCCAAAAAAGTGGTATATTTTTCAACATGAGAAAATAGTCCCATAAGATGGGTATCTTTGTCAATATTAGAAAATAACCCTGTAAGAGGGGTATATCTTTCAACATGAGAAAACAACCCGAAAAAAGTGGTATATTTGTCAACATGAGAAAACAGTCCCATAAGATGGTTATCTTTGTCAATATTAGAAAATAACCCCATAAGAGGGGTATAACGTTCAACATGAGGAAACAGCCCTAAAACTGAGGTATATTTGTCAATATGAGAAAACAACCCCGTAAGAGGGGTATATTTTTCAATATTTGAAAAATAAAAATAACCCCATAAGAGCGGTATATCTTTAAACATGAGAAAACAACCCCAAAAAAGTGGTATATTTGTCAACATCAGAAAACAACCACGTAAGAGGGGGTATATTTATCAAAATTAGAAAACAACCCAATAAGAGTGGTTTATCGTTCAACATGAGGAAACAACCCCAAAAAAGTGGTATATTTGTCAATATGAGAAAACAACCTCGTAAGTGGGGTATATCTTTACACATGAGAAAACAACCCTAAAAAAGTGGTATATTTGTCAACATGAGAAAACAATCCCATAAGATGGGTGTCTTTGTCAATATTAGAAAATAACCCCGTGAGAGGGGTATATCATTCAACATGAGGAAACAGCCCTAAAACAGAGGTATATTTGTCAATATGAGAAAACAACCCCGTAAGAGAGGTATATTTTTCAATATTAGAAAAATAACCCCATAAGAGTGGTATATCTTTAAACATGAGAAAAACACCCCAAAAAAGTGGTATATTTGTCAACATGTGAAAACAACCACGTAAGAGGGGGTATATTTATCAATATTAGAAAACAAACCAATAAGAGTGGTATATCTTTCAACATGAGGAAACTACTCCAAAAAAGTGGTATATTTGTCAATATGAGAAAAAAACCCCTTAAGAGGGGTATATTTGGCAATATTAGAAAACAACCCCATAAGAGGGGTATATTTATCAATATTAGAAAACAACCCCGTAAAAGGGGTATATTTGTCAAATCTAGAAAAAACCCTGTAAGAGGGGTACGTCTTTCAATATGAGAAAACAACCTCAAAAAGTGGTATATTTGTGAATATGAGAAAACAACCCCGTAAGAGGGTATATTTGTCAATATTAGAAAAACAACCCCATAAGAGGGGTATATCTTTCAACATGAGAAAACAACCCCAAAAAAGTGGTATATTTGTCAACATGAGCAAACAACCCCGTAAGAGGGGGTATAATTATCAATATTAGAAAACAACCCCGTAAGTGTGGTATATCTTTCAACATTAGGAAACCACCCCAAAAAAGTGGTATATTTGTCAATATTATAAAACAACCCCGTAAGAGATGTATATTTGTCAATATTAGACAACAACCCCATAAGAGGGGTATATCTTTTAACAAGAGAAAACAACCCCAAAAAATTGGTATATTTGTCAACATGAGAAAATAACCCCGTAAGAGGGGTACATTTGTCAATATTAGAAAATAACTTGGTAAGAGGAGTATATCTTTCAAAATGAGAAAACAACCCCAAAAGAGTGGTACATTTGTGATTATGAGAAAACAACGCCGTTAGAGGGGTATATTTGTCAATATTAGGAAACAATCCTGTAAGAGGGGTATATCTTTCAACATGAGAAAACAATCCCATAAGATGGGTATCTTTGTCAATATTAGAAAATAACCCCGTAACAGGGATATATCTTTCAACATGAGAAAATAGCCCTAAAGCAGAGGTATATTTGTCAATATGAGAAAACAACCCCGTAAGAGGGGTATATTTGTCAATATTAAAAAAATAACCCCATAAGAGTGGTATATCTTTAAACATGGGAAAACAACCCCAAAAAAGTGATATATTTGTCAACATGAGCAAACAACCACGTAAGAGGGGGTATATTTATCAATATTAGAAAATAACCCTGCAAGAGGGATATATCTTTCAACATGAGAAAACAACCCCAAAAAAGTAGTATATATGTCAATATGAGAAAACAACCCCGTAAGAGGGGTATATTTGTCAATATTAGAAAACAACCCCGTAAGATGGTTATATTTAT
The DNA here is from genome assembly GCF_019578655.1 of Ricinus communis. NCBI lineage: Eukaryota > Viridiplantae > Streptophyta > Magnoliopsida > Malpighiales > Euphorbiaceae > Ricinus > Ricinus communis. The sequence continues at coordinate 10,853,241 of NC_063264.1, read as the reverse complement.
CAATATTAGAAAACAACCCCGTAAGAGGGGTATATCTTTCAACATGAGAAAACAACCCAAAAAAGTGGTGTATTTTTTAATACGAGAAAACAATCCCGAAGAGGGGTATATTTGTCAATATTAGAAAACAACCCCGTAAGAGGGGTATATTTGTCAATATTAGAACACAGCCCCGTAAGAGGGGTATATCTTTCAAAATGAGAAGACAACCCTAAAAAAGTGATATATTTGTCAATATGAGAAAACAACCCCGTAAGAGAAGTATATTTGTCAATATGAGAAAACAACCCCATTAGAGGGGTATATTTATCAATATTAGAAAATAAACCCGTAAGAGGGAAATATCTGTCAAAATAAAAAAACATCTCCAAAAAAGTGGTATATTTGTCAATATGAGAAAAAAACCCCTTAAGAGGGGTTTATTTGTCAATATTAGAAAACAACCCCACAAGACGGGTATATTTATCAATATTAGAAAAGAACCCCGTAAAAGGGGTATATTTGTCAAAACTAGAGAACAACCCTGTAAGAGGGGTATATCTTTCAATATGAGAAAACAACCTCAAAAAGTGGCATATTTGTGAATATGAGAAAACAACCCCGTAAGAGGGGTATATTTGTCAATATAAAAAAAACAGCCCCAACAGAGTGGTATATGTTTCAACATGTGAAAACAACCCAAAAAAGTGGTATATTTGTCAACATGAGCAAACAACTCCGTAAGAGGGGGTATAATTATCAATATTAGAAAACAATACATGTTTCAACATGAGGAAACAACCCCAAAAAAGTGGTATATTTGTCAATATTACAAAACAACCCCGTAAGAGGTGTATATTTGTCAATATTAGACAACAACCCCATAAGAGGGGTATATCTTTCAACAAGAGAAAACAACCCCAAAAATTTGGTATATTTGTCAACATGAGAAAATAACTCCGTAAGAGGGGTACATTTGTCAATATTAGAAAATAACCCCGTAAGAGGGGTATATCTTTCAAAATGAGAAAACAACCCCAAAAAGTTGGTACATTTGTGAATATGAGAAAACAACCCCGTTAGAGGGGTATATTTGTCAATAATAGAAAATAATCCTGTAAGAGGGGTATATCTTTCAACATGAGAAAACAACCCCAAAAAAGTGGTATATTTGTCAACATGAGAAAATAATCCCATAAGATGGGTATCTTTGTCAATATTAGAAAATAACCCCGTAAGAGGGGTATATCGTTCAACATGAGGAAACAGCCCTAAAACAGAGGTATATTTTTCAATATAAGAAAACAACCCTGCAAGAGGGGTATATTTTTCAATATTTGAAAAATAAAAATAACCCCATAAGAGCGGTATATCTTTAAACATGAGAAAACAACCCCAAAAAAGTGGTATATTTGTCAACATCAGAAAACAACCACGTAAAAGGGGGTATATTTATCAAAATTAGAAAACAACCCAATAAGAGTGGTATATCTTTCAACATGAGGAAACAACCCCAAAAAAGTGGTATATTTGTCAATATGAGAAAACAACCTCGTAAGTGGGGTATATATTTCAACATGAGAAAACAACCCCAAAAAAGTGGTGTATTTGTCAACATGAGAAAACAATTCCATAAGATGGGTATCTTTGTCAATATTAGAAAATAACCCCGTGAGAGGGGTATATCATTCAACATGAGGAAACAGCCCTAAAATAGAGGTATATTTGTCAATATGAGAAAACAACCCCGTAAGAGGGGTATATTTTTCAATATTAGAAAAATAACCCCATAAGAGCGGTATATCTTTAAACATGAGAAAATAACCCCAAAATAGTGGTATATTTGTCAACATGAGAAAACAACCACGTAAGAGGGGGTATATTTATCAATATTAGAAAACAAACCAATAAGAGTGGTATATCTTTCAACATGAGGAAACTACTCCAAAAAAGTGGTATATTTGTCAATATGAGAAAAAAACCCCTTAAGAGGGGTATATTTGTCAATATTAGAAAACAACCCCAAAAGAGGGGTATATTTATCAATATTAGAAAACAACCCCGTAAAAGGGGTATATTTGTCAAAACTATAAAACAACCCTGTAAGAGGGGTACGTCTTTCAATATGAGAAAACAACCTCAAAAAGTGGTATATTTGTGAATATGAGAAAACAACCCCGTAAGAGGGGTATATTTGTCAATATTAGAAAAACAGCACCAACAGAGTGGTATATGTTTCAACATGAGAAAACAACCCCAAAAAAGTGGTATATTTGTCAACATGAGCAAACAACTCCGTAAGAGGGGGTATAATTATCAATATTAGAAAACAATACATGTTTCAACATGAGGAAACAACCCCAAAAAAGTGGTATATTGTTAATATTAGAAAACAACCCCGTAGAGGGTATATTTGTCAATATTAGAAAACAACCCCATAAGAGGGGTATATCTTTCAACAAGAGAAAACAACCCCAAAAATGTGGTATATTTGTCAACATGAGAAAATAACCCCGTAAGAGGGTACATTTGTCAATATTAGAAAATAACCCTGTAAGAGGGGTATATCTTTCAAAATGAGAAGACAACCCCAAAAAGTTGGTACATTTGTGAATATGAGAAAACAACCCCGTTAGAGGGGTATATTTGTCAATAATAGAGAACAATCCTGTAAGAGGGGTATATCTTTCAACATGAGAAACCAACCCCAAAAAAGTGGTATATTTGTCAACATGAGAAAACAATCCCATAAGATGGGTATCTTTGTCAATATTAGAAAATAACCCCGTAAGAGGGGTATATCTTTCAACATGAGGAAATAGCCCTAAACCAGAGGTATATTTGTCAATATGAGAAAACAACCCCGTAAGAGGGGTATATTTTTCAATATTAGAAAAATAACCCCATAAGAGCGGTATATCTTTAAACGTGAGAAAACAACCCCAAAAAAGTGGTATATTTGTCAACATGAGAAAACAACCACGTAAGAGGGGGTATATTTATCAATATTAGAAAATAACCCCATAAGAGTAGTATATCTTTCAACATGAGGAAGCAACCCCAAAATAGTGGTATATTTTTCAATATGAGAAAACAACCCCGTAAGTGGGGTATATTTTCAAAATTAGAAAACAACCTCGTAAGAGGGGTATATTTGTCAATATTAGACAACAACCCCGTAAGAGTGGTATGTCTTTCGACAAGAGGAAACAACCCCAAAAAAGTGGTATATTTGTCAACATGAAAAAATAACCCCGTAAAAGGGGTATATTTGTCAATATTAGAAAACACCTTGTAAGAGGAGTATATATTTCAAAATGAGAAAACAACCCCGTAAGAGGGGTATATTTATCAATATTAGAACACAACCCTGTAAGAGGGGTATATCTTTCAAAATGAGAAAACAACCCCAAAAAAGTGGTGTATTTGTCAACATGAGAAAACGACCCCATAAGAGGGGTATATTTGTTAATATTAGAAAACAACCCCGTAAGAGAGGTATATCTTTCAACATGAGAAAATAACCCCATAAAAGTGGTATATTTGTCAACATGAGAAAACCATCCCATAAGATGGGTGCATTTGTCAATATTAGAAAACAACCCCGTAAGAGGGGTATATCTTTCAACCTGAGGAAACAACCCCAAAAAAGTGGTATATTTGTCAATATGAGAAAACAACCCCGTAAGAGGGGTATATTTATCAATATTCGAAAACAACGCTGTAAGAGTGGTATATTTGTCAATATTTGAAAACAACCCCATAAGAGGATTATATCTTTCAACGTGAGAAAACAACCCAAAAAAGTGGTAGATTTTTTAATAAGAGAAAACAACCCCGTTAGAGGGCTATATTTGTCAATAATAGAAAATAACCCCGTAAGAAGGGTATACTTGTCAATATTAGAAAATAATCCCGTAACAGGGATATAGCTTTCAAAATGAGAAAAACAACCCTGAAAAAGTGGTATATTTGTCAATATCAGAAAACAACCCCATAAGGGAGGTATATTTGTAAATATGAAAAAACAACCCCATCAGAGGGGTATATTTGTCAATATTAGAAAATAACCCCGTAAGAGGGATATATCTTTCAACATGAAAATACAACCCCAAAAAAGTGGTATATTTTTCAATATGAGGAAAGAACCGCGTAGGAGGGGTATATTTGTCAATATTAGAAAACAACCCCGAAAGAGGGGTATATCTTTCAATATGAGAAAACAACACCAAAAAGTGGTATATTTGTGAATATGAGAAAATAACACGTAAAAGTGGTATATTTGTAAGTATTAGAACACAATGCCATAAGAGGGGTTTATTTGTCAGTATTCTAAAACAGCCCCGTAAGAGGGATATATCTTTCAACATGAGAAAACAACCCCAAAAAAGTGGTAAATTTGTCAACATCAGAAAACAACCTCGTAAGAGGGGGTATATATGTCAATATTAGAAAACAACCCCGTAAGAGGGGTATATCTTTCAACATGAGGAAACAACCCTAGAAAAGTGGTATATTTCTCAATATGAGAAAATAACCTCGTAAGAGGGGTATATTTTTTAATATTAGAAAAATAACCCCATAAGAGCGGTATATCTTTAAACATGAGAAAACAACCCCAAAAAAGTGGTATATTTGTCAACATGAGAAAACAACCACGTAAGATGGGGTATATTTATCAATATTAGAAAACAACCCAATAAGAGTGGTATATCTTTCAACATGAGGAAGCAACCCCAAAAAAGTGGTATATTTGTCAATATGAGAAAACAACCCCGTAAGTGGGGTATATTTTTCAAAATTAGAAAACAACCTCATAAGAGGGGTATATTTGTCAATATTAGACAACAACCCCGTAAGAGTGGTATGTCTTTCGACAAGAGGAAACAACCCCAAAAAAGTGGTATATTTGTCAACATGAAAAAATAACCCCGTAAGGGGGGTATATTTGTCAATATTAGAAAACACCCCGTTAGAGGAGTATATCTTTCAAAATGAGAAAACAACCGCGTTAGAAGGGTATATTTATCAATATTAGAACACAACCCTGTAAGAGGGGTATATATTTTAACATGAGAAAACAACCCCAAAAAAGTGGTATATTTGTCAACATGAGAAAACGACCCCGTAAGAGGGGTATATTTGTTAATATTAGAAAACAATCCCGTAAGAGAGGTATATCTTTGAACATGAGAAAACAACCCAAAAAAAGTGGTATATTTGTCAACATGAGAAAACCATCCCATAAGATGGGTACATTTGTCAATATTAGAAAACAACCCCTTAAGAGGGGTATATCTTTCAACCTGAGGAAACAGCCCCAAAAAAGTGGTATATTTGTCAGTATAAGAAAACAACCCCGTAAGAGGGGTATATTTATCAATATTCGAAAACAACGCTGTAAGAGTGGTATATTTGTCAATATTTGAAAACAACCCCGTAAGAGGGTTATGTCTTTCAACGTGAGAAAACAACCCAAAAAAGTGGTAGATTTTTTAATAAGAGAAAACAACCCCGTAAGAGGGCTATATTTGTCAATAATAGAAAATAACCTAGTAAGAATGGTATACTTGTCAATATTAGAAAACAATCCCGTAAGAGGGATATAGCTTTCAACATGAGAAAAAAACCCTGAAAAAGTGGTATATTTGTCAATATGAGAAAACAACCCCATAAGGGAGGTATATTTGTCAATATGAAAAAACAACTCCATCAGAGGGGTATATTTGTCAATATTAGAAAATAACCCCGTAAGAGGGATATATCTTTCAACATGAAAATACAACCCCAAAAAAGTGGTATATTTGTCAATATGAGGAAAAACCGCGTAAGAGGGGTATATTTGTCAATATTAGAAAACAACCCCGAAAGAGGGGTATATCTTTCAATATGAGAAAACAACACCAAAAAGTGGTATATTTGTGAATATGAGAAAACAACCCGTAAGAGTGGTATATTTGTCAGTATTAGAACACAACGCCATAAGAGGGGTATATTTATCAAGATTAGAAAACAACCCTGTAGAGGATATATCTTCAACATGAGAAAACAACCCAAAAAGGGTAAATTTGTCAACAAAAACAACTGTAAGAGGGGTATATTTGTTAATATTAGAAAACAACCCCGTAAGAGGGGTATATCTTTCAACATGAGGAAACAACCCTAGAAAAGTGGTATATTTCTCAATATAAGAAAATAACCTCGTAAGAGGGGTATATTTTTCAATATTAGAAAACAACCCATAAGAGGGGTATATTTGTGAATATTAGAAAAAAAAACCCTGTAAGAGGGTTATATCTTTCAACATGAGAAAACAACCCAAAAAAGTGGTGTATTTTTTAATAAGAGAAGATAACACCGTAAGAGGTGTATATTTGTCAATATTAGAAAATAACCCTAAGAAAGTGGTATATTTATTAGCTTGAGAAAACCATCCCTTAAGATGGGTATATTTGTCAATATTAGAAAATAACGCTGTAAGAGGAGTATATCTTTCAACATGAAGAAACATCGCCAAAAAAGTGGAATATTTTGTCAGTCTGAGAAAACAAACCCGTGAGAGGGGTGTTTTGTCAATACTAGAAAACAACCCCGTAAGAGGGGTATATTTGTCAATATTAGAAAACAACCCCATAAGAGGGTTATATCTTTCAACATGAGAAAACAACCCAAAAAAGTGGAATATTTTGTAATAAGAGAAAACAACCCTGAAAGAGGGGTATATTTGTCTGTATTAGAAAACAACCCCGTAAGAGGGGTATATTTGTCAGTATTAGAACACAACCTTGTTAGAGGGGTATATCTATTAAAATGAGAAAATAACCTAAAAATGTGGTATATTTGTCAATTTGAGAAAACAACCCCGTAAGAGAGGAATATTTGACAATATGAGAAAACAACCCCGTCAGAGGGGTATATTTGTCAATATTAGAAAATAACCCCGTCTGAGGGATATATCTTTCAACATGTGAAAAAAACCGCAAGAATGTGGCGTATTTGTCAATATGAGAAGAAAACTCCGTAAGACGGGTATATTTGTCAATATTAGAGAACAACCCCGTAAGAGGGGTATATCTTTCAAAATGAGAAAATAACCTCAAAAAGTGGTATATTTGTGAATATGAGAAAACATCCTCGTAAGAGGGGTATATCTGTCAACATTAGAGAACAACCCTGTAATAGGGGTATATCTTTCAACACAACAAAACAACCCCAAAAGAGTGGTATATTTGTCAACATGAGAAAACAACCCCGTAAGAGGGGTATATTTGTCAATATTAGAAAACAACCCCGTGAGAGGGCTATATCTTTAAACATGAGAAAACAACCGCAAAAAAGTGGTATATTTCTCAACATGTGAAAACAACCCGTAAAAGGGGCATATTTTTCAATATTAGAAAATAACCGCGAAAGAGGGGTATCTCTTTCAACATGAGGAAACAACCCTAAAAAAGTGGTATATTTGTCAATATGAGAAAACAACCCCGCCGGAGGGACATATTTGTCAATATTAGAAAACAACCCCGTACGAGGGGAATATTTGTCAATATTAGAACACAATCCTGTAAGAGTGGTATACCTATCAAAATGAGAAAACAACCCCAAAAAAGTGGTATATTTGTCAATATGAGAAAATAACCCCGTAAGAGAGGTATATTTGTCAATATGAAAAAACAAACCCGTCAAAATGGTATATTTGTCAATATCTGAAAATAACCCCGTCAGAGGGGTATATTTGTCAACATGAGAAAACAACCCCAAGAGAGTGGTATATTTGTCAACATGAGAAAATAACCCCAAAAGAGGGGTATATTTGTCAATATTAGAAAATAACCCCGTAAGAGGGGTGTATCTTTCAACATAAGAAAACAACCCCAAAAAATTGTTATATTTGTCAACATGAGAAAACAACCCCAAAAAAGTGATATATTTTTTAATACGAGAAAACTACCCTGTAAGAGGGGTAAATTTGTCAATATTAGAAAACAACCCCGTAAGAGGGGTATATTTGTCAATATTACAAAACAACCACATCAGAGAGGTGTATTTGTCAATATTAGAAAACAACCCCGTAAGAGGAGTATACCATACAACATGAGGAAACAACCCCCAAAAAGTTGTATATTTGTCAATATGAGAAAACAACCCCGTAAGAGGGGTATATTTGTCAATATTTGAAAACAATCCAAGAAGAGTGTATATCTTCAACATGAGAAAACAACCCAAAAATTGTATATATTTGTCAATACAGAAAACAACCCCGTAAGAGGGGGTATATTTGTCAATATTAGAAAAAACCACGTAATAAATCTTTCGACATGAGGAAACAACCCAAAAAAAGTGGTATATTTGTCAACATGAGAATACAACCCCAAAAAAGTGATATATTTTTTAATACGAGAGAACAACCCCGTAAGAGGTGTATATTTGTCAATATTAAAAAACAACCCCGTAATAAATCTTTCAACTTGAGGAAACAACCCAAAAAAATGGTATATTTGTCAACATGAGAAGACAACCCTAAAAAAGTGATATCTTTTTTAATATGAGAGAACAACCCCATAAGAGGGGTATATTTGTCAATATTAGAAAACAACATCGTAAGAGGGGTATATCTTTCAACATGGGAAAACAACCCCAAAAAATTGGTATATTTGTCAACATGAGAAAACTCCCCGGTAAGGGGGGGGTATATTTGTCAATATTAGAAAACAACCCCGTAAGTGGGGTATATTTGTCAATATTATAAAACAACCCCGAAAAAGGGTGTATATTTGTAAATATTAGAAAACAATCCCGTAAGAGGGGTATATCTTTCAACATAAGGAAACAACCCCAAAAAAGTGGTATATTTCTCAATACGAGAAAAAAACCCCTAACAGGGGTATATTTGTCAATATGAGAAATCAACCCAGTAACAGGGGCATATTTGTCAATATTAGAAAATAACCCCGTAAGAGGGGTATATATTTCAACATGAGAAAATAACTCCAAAAAAGTGGTATATTTGTCAACATGAGAAAACAACCCCGTAAGAGGGGGTATATTTGTCAACAATAAAAAACTACCCCGTAAGAGGGTTAAATCTTTCAACATGAGGAAACAAACCCAAAAAAGTGATATATGTTTTAATACGAGAAAACAACCCCGTAAGAGGGGTATATTTGTCAATATTAGAAAACAACCCGTAAGGGGGTTATATCTTTCAACATGAGAAAACAACTCCAAAAAAGTAGTATATTTATCAACATGAGAAAACTACCCCGTAAGGTGGGGTATATTTGTCAATATTAGAAAACAACCCCGTAAGTGAGGTATATTTGTCAATATTACAAAACAACCCCGGAAAAAGGGGTGTTTGTAAATATTAGAAAACAATCCCGTAAGAGGGGTATATCTTTCAACATAAGGAAACAACCCCAACAAAGTGGTATATTTCTCAATATGAGAAAAAAACCCCTAAGAGGGGTATATTTGTCAATATGAGAAACCAACCCAGCAACAGGGGCCTATTTGTCAATATTAGAAAATAACCCCTTAAGAGGGGTATATATTTCAACATGAGAAAACAACTCCAAAAAGGGGTATATTTGAGGGGTATATCTTCAACATGAGAAAACAACCCCGTAAGAGGGGTATATTTGTCAATACTAGGAAAACAACCTGTAAGAGGGTATATCTTTCAACATGAGGAAACAACCTCAAAAAAGGGTATATTTGTCAATATGAGAAAACAAACTCGTAAAGAGGGTTTATATCTTTCAACATGAGAAACAACCCCAAAAAGTGGTATATTTGTCAACGAAAACAACTCGTAAAGGGGTATATTGTCAATATTAGAAACAACCCCATAGTAGGTAAATTTGTCAATATTAGAAAACAACCCCAAAAAGGGGTATTTAAATAGAAAACAATCCCAGTAAGAGGTATATCTTCTCAATATGAGAAACAACCCCAAGAGTGGTATATTTCAATACAGAAAAAACCCAAGAGGTATATTTTGTCACGAGAAACCAACTCAAAGAAAGTGGTATATTTGTCAATATTAGAAAACAACCCCGTAAGAGGGTATATATTTTCAATATGAGAAAACAACCCAAAAAGTGGTATTTTCATTAACATGAGAAACAACCCTCAAGAGGGTATATTTGTTCAATATAGAAAAAACCCGTAAGAGGGTATATTTGTCAATATTAGAAAACCCCGTAAAGAGGTATATCTTTCAACATGAGAAAACCCGAAGAGGGGTATATTTGTCAATATCGATATCTTCAACAGAGGGGTATATTTGTCAATGAGATAGGGTATAGTCAATATGGAGAAACAACCCTCAAGAGGATTATATCTTACAACATGAGGAAACAACCAAAAAGGGTGAATTTGTCAACATGAGAAACTAACCCCTGTTGAAGGTATATTTGTCAATATAGAAAACAACTTCGTAGAAGGAAATATTGTCAACATACAACCCTAAAAGGGGTATTTGTAAATATTAGAAAACAATCCCGTAAGAGGGGTATATCTTTCAATATAAGAAAACAACCCCAATAGTGGTATATTTCAATATGAGAAAAACCCCTAAGAGGGTATATTTGTCAATATGAGAAAAACCAACCCTAGGGTATATTGTCAATATTGAGAAAACAACCTGTAGAGGTATATATTTTAACATGAGAAAACAACTCCAAAAAAGTGGTATTTTTGTCAACATGAGAAAACAACCCCGTAAGAGGGGTATATTTGTTAATACTAGAAAAAAATCCCGTAAGAGGGGTATATTTGTCAATACTAGAAAAAAACCCCGTAAGAGGGGTATATCTTTCAACATGAGAAAACAACCTCGTAAGAGGGGGTATATTTGTCAATATGAGAAAACAACCTCGTAAGGGGTTTATATCTTTCAACATGAGGAATCAACCTCAAAAAAGTGGTATATTTGTCAATATGAGAAAACAACCCCGTAAGAGGGGTATATTTGTTAATATTACAAAACAACCACGTTAGAGAGGTGTATTTGTCAATATTAGAAAACAACCCCTTACGAGGATTATATCTTACAACATGAGGAAACAACCCCAAAAAAGTGGTATATTTCTCAATATTAGAAAACAACCCCATAAGTAGGGTATATTTGTCAATATTAGAAAACAACCCCGTAAGAGGGGTATATCTTTCAACGTGGGAAAACAACCCCAAAAAATTGGAATATTTGTCAACATGAGAAAACAACCCCATAAGAGGGGTATATTTGTTAATATTAGAAAACAACCCCGTAAGAGGGGTAAATCTTTCAAAATGTGGAAACAATCCCAAAAAAGTGGTATATTTGTCAATATGACAAAACAACCCAGTAAGAGGGGTATATTTGTCAATATCATAAAACAACCCCGTAAAAGGGGTATATTTGTAAATATTAGAAAACAATCCCGTAAGAGGGGTATATCTTTCAACATAAGGAAACAACCCCAAAAAAGTGGTATATTTGTCAATATGAGAAAAAAACCCCGTAAGAGGGGTATATTTGTCATTATTAGAAAACAACCCCATAAGAGGGGTATGTATTTCAACATGAGAAAACAACTTCAAAAAAGTCGTATATTTGTCAACATGAGAAAACAATCCCGTAAGAGGGTATATTTGTCAATATTAGGAAAAACCCCGTAAGAGGGGTATAACTTTCAACATGAGAAAAAACCTCACGAGGGGTATATTTGTCAATATGAGAAAACAACCCCTAAAGGGTGTATATCTTTCAACATGAGGAAACAACCCAAAAAGTGGTATATTTGTCAATATGAGTAAACAACCTCAAGAGGGTATATTTATCAGTATTAGAAAACAACCCCGTCAGAGAGGTATATTTGTCAATATTAGAAAACAACCCCGTAAGAGGAGTATATCTTACAACATGAGGAAACAACCCCAAAAAAGTGGTATATTTGTCAATATGAGAAAACAATCCCGTAAGAGGGGTATATTTGTCAATATTAGAAAACAACCCCGTAAGAGGGGTATATCTTTCAACAAGAGGAAACAACCCCAAAAAAGTGGTATATTTGTCAACATGAGAAAATAACCCCGTAAGAGGGGTATATCTTTCAACATGTGAAAACAATCCCAAGAAAGTGGCGATTTGTCAATATGAGAAAAAACTCCATAAGATGTATATTTGTCAATATTAGAGAACAACACCGTAAGAGGGGTATATTTGTCAAAATGAGAAACAACCCCAAAAGTGATATATTTGTCAATTTCAGAAAACAACCCCACAAGAGGGCTATATTTATCAATATTATAAAAACACCAGTGTAAGATTGGTATATGTTTCAACATGAGATAACACCCTGTAAAAGTGGTATATTTTAATACGGAAAATACCTGTAATAGGGTATATTTGTCAATATTAGGAAACAACCCCGTAAGATGACTAAATCTTTCAACATGAGAAAATACCCCAAAAAGTGGTATATTTGTCAATATTAGTAAACAACGAGGTAAGAGGGGTATATCCTCAACACCATAAAACAACCCCGTAAGAGGAGTACATTTGTCAATATGAGAAAACAACCTCGTAAGAGGGGTGTATTTATCAATATTAGAAAACTACCCCTGTAATAGGGTATATTTGTCAATATTAGAAAACAACCCCGTAAGAGAGGTATATCTTCCAACATTAGAAAACAACCCCGTAAGAGGGGTATATCTTTCAACATGAGAAAACAACCCTAAAAAGTGGTATATTTGTCAATAGAAAACAACCCCGTAAGAGGGGTTTATTTATTAAATATTTGAAAACAACCCCGTAAGACGGGTATATTTATTAAATATTTGAAGACAACCCCGAAGACGGTATATTTATCAAATATTAGAAAACAACCCCGTAAGAGGGTATATTTGTCGGTATCGAAAATAACCCTCATAAGAGGGGTATATTTTCAATATTGAAGACAACCCCGTGAGAGGGTAAATCATTGAACATGAGAAAATAACCGCAAAAAGTGGTATATTTTTTAATATGAGAAAGCAACCCCGTAAGAGGGGTATATTTGTCAATATGAGAAAATAACCCTGTAAGAGGGGTATATTTGTTAATATTAAAAAACAACCCCGTAAGAGGAGTATATTTGTCAATATTAGAAAACAACCCCGTAAGAGGGGTATATCTTTCAAAATGAGAAAACAACCCCAAGAAAGTGGTATATTTGTCAATATGAGAAAACAACCCCGTAAGAGGGTATATTTGTCAATATTAGAAAACAACCCCGTAAGAGGGGTATATTTGTCAATATGAGAAAACAACCCCGTAAGAGGGTAAATTTATTAATATTAGAAAATAATCCCGTAAGAGGGATATAATTGTCAATATTAGAAGATAACCCCGTAAGATGGATATACCTTTCAACATGAGAAAACAAAACAAAAAATGGTATATTTGTAAATATGAGAAAACAACCCGAAAGAGGGATGATATTATTCAATATTAGAAAACAATCAACATAAGTGAGGTATATTTATCATTATAGTACACAACCCCGTAAGAGGAGTATATCTTTTAAAATGAGAAAACAACCACAAAAAGTGGTATATTTGTCAATATGAGAAAACAACCCCATAAGGGGTGTATATTTGTCCATATTCGAAAACAACCCCGTAAGAGAGGTATATCTTCAACATGAGAAAACAACCCCAAAAAATAGTATATTTATCAATATGAGAAAACAACCCCGTAAGAGGGGTATATTTGTCAATATTAGAAAGCAACCGTGTAAGAGGGGTATATTTGTCAATATGAGAAAACAACCCATAAGAGGGATACATTTGTCAATGTGAGAAAACAACCTCGTAAGAGTGGTATATTTGACAATATGAGAAGACAACCCTGTAATAGGGGTATATTTGTCAATATGAGAAAACAACCCCGTAAGAGGGGGTGTATCTTTCAACAAGAGAGCAACCCCAAAAATTGGTATATTTGTCAATATGAGAAAACAACCCCGTAAGAAGGGTATATTTGTCAATATTAGAAAACAACCCTGTAAGAGGGGTATATTTGTCAATATTAGAAAACAACCCCGTAAGAGGGGTATATTTGTAAATATGAGAAAATAACCCCGTAAGAGTGGTATATTTATCAATATTAGAAAACAACCCCGTAAGAGGGGTATATCTTTCAACATGAGAAAACAACCCAAAAAAGTGGTATATTTGTCAACATGAGAAAACAACCCCGTAAGAGGGGTATATTTGTCAATATTAGAAAACAACCCCGTAGAGGTATTTATCTTTCAACATGATAAACAGCCTCAAAAGAGTTATATTTTTTAATATGAGAAAACAACCCCGTAAGAGGTATATTTGTCAATATTAAGAAATAACTCCGTAAGAGCGATATATCTTTCAACATGAGAAAACAATCCTTAAAATGATATATTGTTTGATATGGAGAACAACCCCGTAAGAGGGGTATATTTATCAATATTAGAAAACAACCCCGTAAGAGGGGTATATCTTTCAACATGAGAAAACAACCCCAAAAAAGTGGTATATTTATCAATTTAAGAAAACAACCCCGTAAGAGGGGTATATTTGTCAATATTAGAAAACAATCCTGTAAGAGGGATATATCTTTCAACATGAGAAAACAACCCCAAAAGTGGTATATCTTTTAATATGAGAAAACAACCCCGTAAGAGGGGTATATTTGTCAATATTAGAAAACAGCCCCGTAAGAGGGATATATCTTTCAACATGAGAAAACAACCCCATAAAAGTGGTATATTTGTCAATATGAGAGAACAACCCCGTAAGAGGGGTATATTTGTCAATATTAGAGAAAACAACCCGTGTAAGAGGGTATATATCTTTCAACATGAGAAAATCAGTCCAAAAAGTGGTATATTTGCCAACATGCAAAACAACCCCGAAAGAGGGTATATTTGTCAATATTAGAAAACAACCCCGTAAGAGGGATATATCTTTCAACGCAAGAAGACAACCCCCTAAAAGGGATATATTTGTCAATATGAGAAAACAAACCTGTAAGTGGGGTATATCTTTCAACATGACAAAACAACCTCGTAAGAGAGGTATATCCTTCAACATGAGAAAACAACCCCAAAAAATTGGTATATTTGCCAATATGAGAAAACAACCCCGTAAGAGGGATATATTTATCAATATTAGAAAATAACCCCGTAAATGGGGTATATTTGTCATTATTAGAAATCAACCCCATAAGAGGGGTATGTATTTCAACATGAGAAAACAACTTCAAAAAGTCGTATATTTGTCAACATTAGAAATCAACCCCATAAGAGGGGTATGTATTTCAACATGAGAAAACAACTTCAAAAAAGTCGTATATTTGTCAACATGAGAAAACAATCCCGTAAGAGGGGTATATTTGTCAATATTAGGAAAAAACCCCGTAAGAGGGGTATAACTTTCAACATGAGAAAAAAACCTCATACGAGGGGGTATATTTGTCAATATGAGAAAACAACCCCCTAAAGGGTGTATATCTTTCAACATGAGGAAACAACCCAAAAAAAGTGGTATATTTGTCAATATGAGTAAACAACCCTGTAAGAGGGGTATATTTATCAGTATTAGAAAACAACCACGTTAGAGAGGTATATTTGTCAATATTAGAAAACAACCCCGTAAGAGGAGTATATCTTACAACATGAGGAAACAACCCAAAAAAAGTGGTATATTTGTCAATATGAGAAAACAACCCTGTAAGAGGGGTATATTTGTCAATATTAGACAACAACCCCGTAAGAGGGGTATATCTTTCAACAAGAGGAAACAACCCCAAAAAAGAGGTATATTCGTCAACATGAGAAAATAACCCCGTAAGAGGGGTATATCTTTCAAAATGTGAAAACAATCGCAAGAAAGTGGCGTATTTGTCAATATGAGAAAAAAACTCCATAAGATGAGGTATATTTGTCAATATTGAGAACAACATCAAGAGGGGTATATTTGTCAAAATGAGAAACAACCCCAAAAAAGTGATATATTTGTCAATTTCAGAAAACAACCCCATAAGAGGGCTATATTTATCAATATTATAAAACACCAGTGTAAGATTGGTATATGTTTCAACATGAGATAACACCCCTAGAAAAGTGGTATATTTTTAATACGAGAAAAATACCTGTAATAGGGGTATATTTGTCAATATTAGGAAACAACCCCGTAAGATGACTAAATCTTTTCAACATGAGAAAATACCCCAAAAAAGTGGTATATTTGTCAATATTAGTAAACAACGAGGTAAGAGGGGTATATCTGTCAACACCATAAAACAACCCCGTAAGAGGAGTACATTTGTCAATATGAGAAAACAACCTCGTAAGAGGGGTGTATTTATCAATATTAGAAAACTACCCCGTAATAGGGGTATATTTGTCAATATTAGGAAACAACCCCGTAAGAGAGGTATATCTTTCAACATTAGAAAACAACCCCCGTAAGAGGGCTATATCTTTCAACATGAGAAAACAACCCTAAAAAAGTGGTATATTTGTCAATAATAGAAAACAACCCCGTAAGAGGGGTTTATTTATTAAATATTTGAAAACAACCCCGTAAGACGGGTATATTTATTAAATATTTGAAGACAACCCCGTAAGACGAGTATATTTATCAAATATTAGAAAACAACCCCGTAAGAGGGGTATATTTGTCGGTATCAGAAAATAACCTCATAAGAGGGGTATATTTTTCAATATTAGAAGACAACCCCGTGAGAGGGGTAAATCATTGAACATGAGAAAATAACTGCAAAAAAGTGGTATATTTTTTAATATGAGAAAGCAACCCCGTAAGAGGAGTATATTTGTCAATATGAGAAAATAACCCTGTAAGAAGGGTATATTTGTTAATATTTAAAATCAACCCCGTAAGAGGAGATATTTGTCAATATTAGAAAACAACCCCGTAAGAGGGGTATATTCTTCAAAATGAGAAAACAACCCCAAGAAAGTGGTATATTTGTCAATATATGAAAACAACCCCGTAAGAGGCGAATATTTGTCAATATTAGAAAACAACCCCGTAAGAGGGGTATATTTATCAATATGAGAAAACAACCCCGTATGAGGGGTAAATTTATTAATATTAGAAAATAATCCCGTAAGAGGGATATAATTGTCAATATTAGAAGATAACCCCGTAAGATGGATATACCTTTCAACATGAGAAAACAAAAACAAAAAAATGGTATATTTGTAAATATGAGAAAACAACCCCGAAAGAGGGATGATATTATTCAATATTAGAAAACAACTGCATAAGTGAGGTATATTTATCATTATAAGTACACAACCCCGTAAGAGGAGTATATCTTTTAAAATGAGAAAACAACCACAAAAAAGTGGTATATTTGTCAATATGAGAAAACAACCCCATAAGGGGTGTATATTTGTCCATATTCGAAAACAACCCCGTAAGAGAGGTATATCTTTCAACATGAGAAAACAACCCCAAAAAATTAGTATATTTGTCAATATGAGAAAATGACCCCGTAAGAGGGGTATATTTGTCAATAATAGAAAACAACCACATAAGAGGGGTATATTTTTCAAAATGAGAAAACAACCCCGAAAAAAGAGGTATATTTGTCAATATGAGAAAACAACCTCGTAAGAGTGGTATATTTGTCAATATTAGAAAACAACCTCGTAAGAGGGGTATATTTGTCAATATTAAAAAATAACCCCGTAAGAGGGGGTGTATCTTTCAACAAGAGAGAGCAACCCCAAAAATTTGGTATATTTGTCAATATGACAAAACAACCCCGTTAGAGGGGTATATTTGTCAATATTAGAAAACAACCCTGTAAGAGGGGTATATTTGTCAACATTAGAAAACAACCTCATAAGAGGGGTATATTTGTCAATATGAGAAAATAACCCCGTAAGAGAGGTATATTTTTCAATATTAGAAAACAGCCTCGTAGGAGGGGTATATCTTTCAACATGAGAAATCAATCCAAAAAAAGTGGTATATTTGTCAACATGAGAAAACAACCCCGTAAGAGGGGTATATTTGTCAATATTAGAAAACAACCCCGTAAGAGGTATATATCTTTCAACATGATAAAACAGTCTCAAAGAAGAGTTATATTTTTTAATATGAGAAAACAACCCCGTAAGAGCGGTATATTTGTCAATATTAAGAAATAACTCCGTAAGAGCGATATATCTTTCAACATGAGAAAACAATCCCAGAAAAATGATATATTGTTCGATATGAGAGAACAACCCTGAGAGGGTATATTTATCAATATTAGAAAACAACCCCGTAAGAGGGGTATATCTTTCAACATGAGAAAACAACCCCAAATAAGTGGTATATTTATCAATTTAAGAAAACAACCCCGTAAAAGGGGTATATTTGTCAATATTGGAAAACAATCCTTTAAGAGGGATATATCTTTCAACATGAGAAAACAACCCCAAAAAGTGGTATATCTTTTAATATGAGAAAACAACCCCGTAAGAGGGGTATATTTGTCAATATTAGAAAACAGCCCCGTAAGAGGGATATATCTTTCAACGCAAGAAGACAACCCCCTAAAAGTGGTATATTTGTCAATATGAGAGAACAACCCCGTAAGAGGGGTATATTTGTCAATATTAGAGAACAGCCCCGTAGGAGGGGTATATCTTTCAACATGAGAAATCAGTCCAAAAAAAGTGGTATATTTGCCAACATGCAAAAACAACCCCGAAAGAGGGGTATATTTGTCAATATTAGAAAACAACCCCGTAAGAGGGATATATCTTTCAACGCAAGAAGACAACCCCCTAAAAGGGATATATTTGTCAATATGAGAAAACAAACCTGTAAGTGGGGTATATCTTTCAACATGACAAAACAACCTCGTAAGAGAGGTATATCCTTCAACATGAGAAAACAACCCCAAAAAATTGGTATATTTGCCAATATGAGAAAACAACCCCGTAAGAGGGATATATTTATCAATATTAGAAAATAACCCCGTAAATGGGGTATATTTGTCATTATTAGAAATCAACTCCATAAGAGGGGTATGTATTTCAACATGAGAAAACAACTTCAAAAAAGTCGTATATTTGTCAACATGAGAAAACAATCCCGTAAGAGGGGTATATTTGTCAATATTAGGAAAAAACCCCGTAAGAGGGGTATAACTTTCAACATGAGAAAAAAACCCCGTACGAGGGGGTATATTTGTCAATATGAGAAAACAACCCCTTAAAGGGGTGTATATCTTTCAACATGAGGAAACAACCCCAAAAAAGTGGTATATTTGTCAATATGAGAAAACAACCCCGTAAGAGGGGTATATTTGTCAATATTAGAAAACAACCACGTTAGAGAGGTATATTTGTCAATATTAGAAAACAACCCCGTAAGAGGAGTATATCTTACAACATGAGGAAACAACCCAAAAAGTGGTATATTTGTCAATATGAGAAAACAACCCTGTAAGAGGGGTATATTTGTCAATATTAGACAACAACCCCGTAAGAGGGGTATATCTTTCAACAAGAGGAAACAACCCCAAAAAAGAGGTATATTCGTCAACATGAGAAAATAACCCCGTAAGAGGGGTATATCTTTCAAAATGTGAAAACAATCGCAAGAAAGTGGCGTATTTGTCAATATGAGAAAAAAACTCCATAAGACAGGTATATTTGTCAATATTAGAGAACAACACTGTAAGAGGGGTATATTTGTCAAAATGAGAAACAACCCCAAAAAAGTGATATATTTGTCAATTTCAGAAAACAACCCCATAAGAGGGCTATATTTATCAATATTATAAAACACCAGTGTAAGATTGGTATATGTTTCAACATGAGATAACACCCCTAGAAAAGTGGTATATTTTTAATACGAGAAAAATACCTGTAATAGGGGTATATTTGTCAATATTAGGAAACAACCCCGTAAGATGACTAAATCTTTTCAACATGAGAAAATACCCCAAAAAAGTGGTATATTTGTCAATATTAGTAAACAACTAGGTAAGAGGGGTATATCTGTCAACACCATAAAACAACCCCGTAAGAGGAGTACATTTGTCAATATGAGAAAACAACCTCGTAAGAGGGGTGTATTTGTCAATATTAGAAAACTACCCCGTAACAGGGGTATATTTGTCAATATTAGGAAACAACCCCGTAAGAGGGGTATATCTTTCAACATTAGAAAACAACCCCGTAAGAGGGCTATATCTTTCAACATGAGAAAACAACCCCAAAAAAGTGGTATATTTGTCAATATTAGAAAACAACCCCGTAAGAGGGGTTTATTTATTAAATATTTGAAAACAACCCCATAAGACGGGTATATTTATTAAATATTTGAAAACAACCCCGTAAGACGGGTATATTTATCAAATATTAGAAAACAGCCCCGTAAGAGGGGTATATTTGTCTGTATCAGAAAACAACCTCATAAGAGGGGTATATTTTTCAATATTAGAAGACAACCCCGTGAGAGGGGTATATCATTCAACATGAGAAAAATAACTGCAAAAGTGGTATATTTTTAATATGAGAAAGCAAACCTCGTAAGAGGAGTATATTTGTCAATATGAGAAAATAACCCCGTTAGATGGGTATATTTGTTAATATTTAAAATCAACCCCGTAAGAGGGGTATATTTATCAATATGAGAAAACAACCCCGTAAGAGGGGTATATTCTTCAAAATGAGAAAACAACCCCAAGAAAGTGGTATATTTGTCAATATATGAAAACAACCCCGTAAGAGGCGAATATTTGTCAATATTAGAAAACAACCCCGTAAGAGGGGTATATTTATCAATATGAGAAAACAACCCCGTATGAGGGGTAAATTTATTAATATTAGAAAATAATCCCGTAAGAGGGATATAATTGTCAATATTAGAAGATAACCCCGTAAGATGGATATACCTTTCAACATGAGAAAACAAAAACAAAAAAATGGTATATTTGTAAATATGAGAAAACAACCCCGAAAGAGGGATGATATTATTCAATATTAGAAAACAACTGCATAAGTGAGGTATATTTATCATTATAAGTACACAACCCCGTAAGAGGAGTATATCTTTTAAAATGAGAAAACAACCACAAAAGAGGGGTATATTTTTCAATATGAGAAAACAACCCCATAAGGGGTGTATATTTGTCCATATTCGAAAACAACCCCGTAAGAGAGGTATATCTTTCAACATGAGAAAACAACCCCAAAAAATTAGTATATTTGTCAATATGAGAAAACAACCCCGTAAGAGGGGTATATTTGTCAATACGAGAAAAGAACCCAATCAGAGGGGTATATTTGTCAATATGAGAAAACAACCCCAAAAAAGAGGTATATTTTTTAATATGAGAAGACAACCCCGTAAGAGGGGTATATTTGTCAATATTAGAAAACAACCCCGTAAGAGGGGTATATTTGTCAATATTAAAAAATAACCCCGTAAGAGGGGGTGTATCTTTCAACAAGAGAGAGCAACCCCAAAAATTTGGTATATTTGTCAATATGACAAAACAACCCCGTTAGAGGGGTATATTTGTCAATATTAGAAAACAACCCTGTAAGAGGGGTATATTTGTCAACATTAGAAAACAACCTCATAAGAGGGGTATATTTGTCAATATGAGAAAATAACCCCGTAAGAGAGGTATATTTTTCAATATTAGAAAACAGCCTCGTAGGAGGGGTATATCTTTTAACATGAGAAATCAATCCAAAAAAAGTGGTATATTTGTCAACATGAGAAAACAACCCCGTAAGAGGGGTATATTTGTCAATATTAGAAAACAACCCCGTAAGAGGTATTTATCTTTCAACATGATAAAACAGTCTCAAAAAAGAGTTATATTTTTTAATATGAGAAAACAACCCCGTAAGAGCGGTATATTTGTCAATATTAAGAAATAACTCCGTAAGAGCGATATATCTTTCAACATGAGAAAACAATCCCAGAAAAATGATATATTGTTTGATATGAGAGAACAACCCGGTGAGAGGGGTATATTTATCAATATTAGAAAACAACCCCGTAAGAGGGGTATATCTTTCAACATGAGAAAACAACCCCAAATAAGTGGTATATTTATCAATTTAAGAAAACAACCCCGTAAAAGGGGTATATTTGTCAATATTGGAAAACAATCCTTTAAGAGGGATATATCTTTCAACATGAGAAAACAACCCCAAAAAGTGGTATATCTTTTAATATGAGAAAACAACCCCGTAAGAGGGGTATATTTGTCAATATTAGAAAACAGCCCCGTAAGAGGGATATATCTTTCAACGCAAGAAGACAACCCCCTAAAAGTGGTATATTTGTCAATATGAGAGAACAACCCCGTAAGAGAGGTATATTTGTCAATATTAGAGAACAGCCCCGTAGGAGGGGTATATCTTTCAACATGAGAAATCAGTCCAAAAAAAGTGGTATATTTGCCAACATGCAAAAACAACCCCGAAAGAGGGGTATATTTGTCAATATTAGAAAACAACCCCGTAAGAGGGATATATCTTTCAACGCAAGAAGACAACCCCCTAAAAGGGATATATTTGTCAATATGAGAAAACAAACCTGTAAGTGGGGTATATCTTTCAACATGACAAAACAACCTCGTAAGAGAGGTATATCCTTCAACATGAGAAAACAACCCCAAAAAATTGGTATATTTGCCAATATGAGAAAACAACCCCGTAAGAGGGATATATTTATCAATATTAGAAAATAACCCCGTAAATGGGGTATATCTTTCAAAATGAGAAAACAACCCAAAAAATTGGTATATTTGTCAATAGGAGAAAATAACCACGTTAGAGGGGAATATTTGTCAATATTAGAAACTAATCCCGTAAGAGGGGTATATTTGTCAATACAAGAAAACAATCCCGTAAGAGGGGTATATTTATAATTATTAGAAAACAGCCCTAAAAAAGTGGTATATTTGTCAACACGAGAAAACAACCTTGTAAGAGTCGTATATTTTTCAATATTAGAAAGCAACCCCGTAAGAGGGCTATATTTGTCAATATGAGAAAATAACCTCGTAACAGCGATACATTTGTCAATATGAGAAAACAACGCTGTAAGAGGCGTATATTTTTCAATATAGAAAGCAACCCCGTAAGAGGGCTATATTTGTAAATATGAGAAAATAACCTTGTAACAGCAATACATTTGTCAATATTAGAGAAGAAACCCCGTAAGAGGGGTATATTTATCATTATTATAAAACAACCCCGTAAGAGGGATATATCTTTCAACATGAGATACAACCACAAAAAAGTGGTATATTTGTGAATATGAGAAAACAACCCCATAAGAGGGGTATATTTGTCAATATTAGAAAACAACCACGTAAGAGGGGTATATTTATCATTTTTAGAACACAACCCCGTAAGAGGGGTATATCTTTTAAAATGAGAAAACAAATCCAAAAAAGTGGTGTATTTGTCAATATGAGAAAACAACTCCGTAAGAGGGGTATATTTGTAAATATTAGAAAACAACCTCGTAAGAGGTATATATCTTTCAACATGAGAAAACAATCCCAAAAAAGAGTTATATTTTTAATATGAGAAAACAGCCCCGTAAGAGGGGTATATTTGTCAATATTAGAAAACAGCCCCGTAGGAGGGGTATATCTTTCAACATGAGAAATCAATCCAAAAAGAGTTGTATATTTGTCAACATGAGAAAACAACCCCGTAAGAGGGGTATATTTGTCAATATTAGAAAACAACCCCGTAAGAGGTATATATCTTTCAACCTGAGAAAACAATCCCAAAAAAGTGTTATATTTTTTAATATGAGAAAACAACCCCGTAAGAGCGGTATATTTTTCAATATTAGAAAACAACTCCGTAAGACGGATATATCTTTCAACATGAGAACACAATCCTAAAAACTAACATATTGTTTAATATGAGAAAACAACCCGGTAAGAGGGGTATATTTATCAATATTAGAAAAGAACCCCGTAAGAGGGGTATATCTATCAACATGAGAAAACAACCCCAAATAAGTGGTATATGTGTCAATTTGAGAAAACAACCCCGTAAAAGGGGTATATTTGTCAATATTAGAAAACAGCCCTGTAGGAGGGGTATATCTTTCAACAATAGAAATCAATCCAAAAAAAATGGTATATTTGTCAACATGAGAACACAATCCTAAAAAACTAATATATTGTTTAATATGAGAAAACAACCCGGTAAGAGGGGTATATTTATCAATATTAGAAAAGAACCCCGTAAGAGGGGTATATCTATCAACATGAGAAAACAACCCGAAATAAGTGGTATATGTGTCAATTTCAGAAAACAACCCCGTAAAAGGGGTATATTTGTCAATATTAGAAAACAGCCCTGTAGGAGGGGTATATCTTTCAACAATAGAAATCAATCCAAAAAAAATGGTATATTTGTCAACATGAGAAGACAACCCCGTAAGAGGGGTATATCTTTCAACATAAGAAAACAACCCTAAATAAGTGGTATATTTGTCAATTTGAGAAAACAACCCCGTTAAAGGGTTATATTTGTCAATATTAGAAAACAGCCCCGTATGAGGGGTATATCTTTCGACATGAGAAATCAATCTGAAAAAGTGGTATATTTGTCAACTTGACAAAACAACCCCGTAAGAGGGATATATTTGTCAATATTAGAAAACAACCCCATAAGAGGTATATATCTTTCAACATGGGAAAACAATCTCAAAAAAGTGTTATATTTATTAATATGAGAAAACAACCCCGTAAGAGCGGTATATTTGTCAATATTAGAGAACAACTCCGTGAAACAGCTATATCTTTCAACTTGAGAAAACAATCCTAGAAAACTGATATACTGTTTAATATGAGAAAACAACCCGGTAAGAGGGGTATATTTATCAATATTAGAAAATAAACCCGTAAGAGGGTATATCTTTCAACATGAGAAAACAACCCCAAATAAGTGGTATATTTGTCAATTTGAGAAAATAACCCCGTAAAAGGGGTATATTTGTCAATATTAGAAAACAGCCAAGTAGGAGGGGTATATCTTTCAACATGAGAAATCAATCCAAAAAAAGTGGTATATTTGTCAACATGAGAAGACAACCCCGTAAGAGGGGTATATCTTTTAACATGAGAAAACAACCCCAAATTAGTGGTATATTTGTCAACATGAGAAGACAACCCCGTAAGAGGGGTATATCTTTCAACATGAGAAAACAACCCCAAATAAGTGGTATATTTGTCAATTTGAGAAAACAACCTCGTAAAAGGGTTATGTTTGTCAATATTAGAAAACATCCCCTTAGGAGGGGTATATCTTTCGACATGAGAAATCAATCCAAAAAAGTGGTATATTTGTCAACATGACAAAATAACCCCTTAAGAGGGGTATATCTGTCAATATTAGAAAACAACCCCGTAAGAGGTATATATCTTTCAACATGAGAAAAGAATCTGTGTTATATTTTTTAATATGAGATGACAACCCCGTAAGAGCGGTATATTTGTCAATATTAGAAAACAACTCCGTAAGTCGAATATATCTTTCAACATGAGAAAACAATCTCGGAAAAATTATATATTGTTTAATATGAGAAAACAACCCTGTAAGAGGGGTATATTTATCAATATTAGAAAACAACCACGTAAGAGGGGTATATCCTTCAACATGAGAGAACAACCCCAAAAAATTGGTGTATTTGTCAATATGAGAAAACAACTCTGTAAGAGGGGTATATTTCTCAATATTATAAAACAATCCCGTAAGAGTGGTCAATTTTTCAACATGAGAAAACAACCTAAAAAAAGTGGTATATTTGTCAATATGAGTAAACAACCCCGTAAGAGGGGTATATTTGTCAATAACAGTAAACAACCACGTAAGGGGGATATATCTTTCAAAATGAGTAAACAACCCCAAAAAAGTGGTATATTTTCCAATATAAGAAAACAACCCCGTAAGAGGGATATAATTGTGATGGGAATTGTAGGTTTCATCAATTAACTCCCCAATAGTAAAAATACTATGATAAGTTGAATTAGAAGAAAACTAGAAATTACCAATTTAATCCACAAATTCAGATCGTTCAAAGATTGAAGTAAGAAGATGGATGCTACCTAACCCCTTTACCAACAAGGATAAAGATACTAAGATAGACTTTGAATTTCCTCTTATGCCACAAACAAGAAAGTTTGATAAATAACAAGAAAACAAAGATTTAGATTTTGACACCACAAGCTAGAATAAAGCTTGATAAGTCGCAAAGTTCAAGCAAGAAATTAAAGACAAAATTCCTCACAATAAAACTCAAACAAAATTTCATATATCAAATTCAATCATGCTCCAAAAGAAAGAGAAAAGGACTTGTTTATATAGAGTACAAGTCCATGCACACACTACTAAAATAGACTCACACACATAGGATTACTTTTACTCTTAAATGGCCTTAGTAACCACTATCCACACTAATAGCCATTACTTGGTATTGATTACCCCATTAACTTGTATATGGTGGCTCTTAATAACCACTACCCACATTGATAGCCATTACTTGGTATTAATTACCATATTAACTTGTATGGTGGCTACATGTAACCCTAATTGTTATTAACATGAAAACAAGTTAAATATTATTCCTTGGGCCTCCATGGATGCCTTATTGGGTTGAAGTTCTTGGGCTTTCCAAATGTCCCTAATTAAACCCAATATGGCTTGTTGAAGCTTCTTGGATTTGGACCTTGTGATTGGGCCTTCTTGTACTATTAATGGATCTTGGATCTCTTTAAGCTTTGAACTTGGATTCACATCATTCCCCCTTTCTTCAAAAGGATTTGTCCACAAATCAGCTCTATCATCTTCATCACCTACATCAAACAAATACAAGTCACTAACATTGAAAGTAGCACTAACATTGCCATACTCACTTGGAAGTTCTAGCTTGTAGGCATTGTTGTTGATGCATTGAAGCACTCTAAAAGGACCATCTTCTCTTGGCATAAGCTTTGATTTCCTTTGGTTAGGAAATCTTTCCTTCCTCAAGTGCACCCACACCCAATCTCCAAGCTCAAAAATGACCTGCTTCCTCCCTTTGTTGTGCTGCTTTTCATATTGGAGTGTTTTCTTCTCAATGTTTGCATGCACCTTCTCATGCAAAGTCTTGATGAATTCAGCGTTTTGTTTCCCCTCTAAATTACCTTTGTCCAATGGCAATGGTAGCAAATCTAATGGAGTCAATGGATTGAATCCATACACAACTTCAAAGGGTGAGCAATTTGTTAAACCATGCACACTCCTATTGTAAGCAAATTCCACATGTGGCAAACATTCTTCCCAATTCTTCAGATTTCTTTGGATGAGAGCCCTCAAAAGTGTTGCAAGTGTCCTATTGACCACTTCGTTTGTCCATCCATTTCATGGGATGACAAGTTGTAGAATACAAAAGCTTTGTCCCCATCTTTCCCCAAAGAGTCTTCCAAAAGTGACTTAGGAATTTGACATCCCTATCACTCACAATGGTCCTTGGCACTCCATGCAGCCTTACAAACTCCTTGAAGAATAGATTCGCAATATGGGTTGCATCATCTGTCTTGTGACATGGAATGAAATGTGCCATTTTGCTAAACCTGTCCACAACAACAAAAATAGAATCTCTCCCTCCCTTGGACCTAGGTAATCCTAAAACAAAGTCCATAGAAATGTCTACCCAAGGTTCATTTGGTATGGGAAGAGGTGTATACAAACCATGAGGCATTGCTTTGGATTTGGCTTGTTTGCAAGTAATGCATTTCTCACAAATTCTCTCAACATCCCTTTTCATGTGTGGCCAAAAGAAATGGTCACCCAACATATCCAAAGTTTTCTTAATCCCAAAATGTCCCATTAAACCTCCACTATGTGCCTCTCTCACAAGTAACTCTCTCAAAGAACTTTGTGGCACACAATTTGTTTTCCGAAAAGAAAACCATCAAACTTATAGAACTTATCAAAACCCCCTTTCTCACATACCCCATAAACATTAGCAAAATCAGGATCATTAGAATCACGAATCTTTTATGTATTCAAATCCTAATAATTTTGCATCAAGTTTGAGATCAAGGCATACCTTCTTGACAATGCATCGGCCACCACATTTTCTTTCCCTTGCTTGTACTTAATGATGTATGGAAAGGATTCAATGAATTCCACCCATTTTGCATGTCTCTTGTTGAGCTTTCCTTGTCCTTTGAGATACTTCAAGGACTCATGGTCAGTGTGAATTATGAATTCTTTGTAGCCAAGGTAATGCTGCCATGTCTTTAGAACCCTCACTAATGCATAGAACTCCTTGTCATATGTAGGGTAGTTTAGACTTGCTCCACTTAGCTTTTCGCTAAAGAATGCTATGGGCTTGCCTTCTTGCATCAAAACTCCTCCAATACACCGTGCCACTTGCATCACACTCAATCTCAAAAGGTTTAGTAAAATTTGGCAAAGATAATAAGGGTGCAGAACTTAATTTGTCTTTTAGCAAGTTAAAAGCCTCATCTTGTTCAATTCCCCACTTAAAACCAACATTCTTTTTTATGCATTCAGTTAAAGGTGCAGCTATAGTAGAAAAATTCTTAATGAACCTTCTATAAAAGCTAGCTAAACCATGAAAGCTTCTTACATCACTTACACTTGTGGGTGTTGGCCATTCTCTAATTACTTTTACCTTTTCTTGATCAACATGAATACCCTTGTCATTGACAATATATCCAAGAAAAGTAATTTCATTAGTGCAAAAACAACATTTCTTTAAATTAGCATACAACTTCTCTTCTCTAAGCACATAAAAAACACAAGTCAAATGTTGTACATGCTCATATAAATTTTTGCTATAAACCAAGATATCATCAAAATAGACAACAACAAATTTGCCTATGAATGCTCTTAAAACATGATTCATCAATCTCATGAAAGTGCTTGGTGCATTAGTTAAACCAAAAGGCATTACTAACCACTCATATAAACCATGTTTAGTTTTAAAACCTGTTTTCCATTCATCACCTTCTCTCATTCTAATTTGATGATAACCAGATTTCAAATCAATTTTTGAAAACAAATATGAACCATGCAATTCATCCAACATGTCATCTAGCCTAGGAATGGGATGTCTATACTTCACCGTGATTTTGTTGATGGCACGACAATCAACACACATCCTCCAAGTTCTATCTTTCTTAGGCACTAACAAGACGGGTACGGCACATGGACTCATGCTTTCACGAACATAACCCTTCTCCATAAGCTCACTCACTTGCTTTTCAATTTCCTTGGTCTCCTCCGGATTACATCTATATGCTGGTCTATTTGGAATGCTTGCTCCGGGTATGAAATCAATTTGGTGCTCAATGCCTCTTTTAGGTGGCAAACCATTTGGAATTTCTTCCGAAAATAAATCTTCATAAACCTGCAAAAGATCAACAACAACACTAGGCAAACAATTAGTTATTTCGTTAGAAATATGCAAAATCTCCTTGTACATAAGTACAAGCATGTGTTGCCTCAAAAGCATAGCTTCCTTCACATCACTCATTTTTGCATAAACACTCATTTTTCTTTCATTTAAACCTTCCTTGTTTTCTCTCACCTTGTGTTTCCCATTTTGGTCAAGAGAATTGGAATTTTTAGGTTCACTCATCTCACCTTTTTCTTTACTCTCAAAGGTTTCCCTTCCCAAAGAGTTTCCCAATGAAGAACCCATTTCTTCATATTGTTGCTTGATGCGCATTTGGTCTTCAAAAATCTGTTTTGGAGTTAATGGTCCAAGGTTAAACCTTTTTCCATCCATAGTCAAAGTATACATATTTTTGAATCCATCATGACTAGCCCTTCTATCATATTGCCAAGGTCTCCCCAACAACATATGTCCGGCCAACATTGGCAACACATCACACAACACCTCATCCTTATATCTACCAATTTGAAACGAAACTAAAACTTGCTTATTTACCTTTACAACTCCACTTTCATTAAGCCATTGCAACTTGTATGGTCTTGGGTGCTTGGTAGTAGGAAACTTCAATTTCTCCACTAGCAAAGTGCTTGCTACATTGGTACAACTTCCACTATCCACAATCATGTTGCACAACTTGTTAGAAATCAAACAATGAGTATGAAACAAATTTTCCCTTTGCTCCCTATGGACATCATGTTTATTTTGCAAACTCAATGTTCTTTGAACAACAAGATTATCTCCCTTAGCACATTCAACATCACTACAATCTTCTAAAGAAGGCATATCATCATCACTATCCCCCTCACTCTCCGACTCAATATCACCATTCCTTATAATCATAGCTTTCTTATTTGGACATTCCCTAGCAATGTGCCCATGACCCAAACACTTAAAACATTTGATTCCCCTAGTTTGGGCTGGTTGATTCTCACCCTTTCCCTTATTACCCAAGTTAATTTTAGGTTTAGTTTCTTCCACTTTTGACTTAGTAAAAGGTTTATCATCCTTTTTCCCCCAAGAAGTTTTCCAAGAAGAAAAAGAACCCATATTTGGTTTAGAATCATACCTCTTTCTTTTCAATTGTCTTTCCACTTTCATGGCCAAATTCACCATATCTTCAATCTCCACATAATGTTGCAAATCAACAACATCAGCAATGTCTTTGTTTAGCCCTCTCAAGAACCTTGCCATGGTAGCTTCACGATCTTCTATCACATTTGCTCTAATTATAGCCTTCTCCATTTCTTTGTGATACTCCTCCACACTCATGGATCCTTGAATTAGAGTTTGTAATCTTTGATGAAGCTCTTTGTAGTAGTGGCTTGGAACAAACCTCTTTCTCATGATTTGCTTCATTTCTCTCCAAGACTCTACGGGTCTTTCTCCATATCTATGTCTTTCCTTGCAAAATTGATCCCACCAAACAATTGCATAATCACTAAACTCAACAGCGGCAAGTTTTACCTTTTTCTCCTCCGAATAATTATGACATTCGAAGATGAGTTCCACTTTTCTCTCCTATTCAAGGTACACATCTGGATCATTTCTTCCTTGGAATGAAGGAATCTTCATTTTGATGCTTCTAAGGTTGCGATCAACATCATCATTTGGATGTCTTCTTCTAGCTTGTCTCCTAGGATTGATTCGTTGTCCCAACAAGGTGACTTAATCATCATCCAAATCATCCTCTCCTTCATAGTCCTCTTGGTCAATTGGTGGACGTCTCCTTTGTCTAGGCTCTCCATGTAATTGGTTAAGGATGCCTCATGCTTCTCTAATTTTTCATTGACTCCCGCCATCATATTAAACATTCTTTCGAATTGTTGTTGCATAGCTTGAATCACATGATCATTTGTATAAGAAGAACTTGTGTCTTTTGACATGATTGTAAAACCTAAAATTTTAACAAAAGAAAATAGAAAGAAACAATCTCACAACACTCTCACGTATTTCACTCAAAATTGATGTATACCACTCGTGTTTACACTCAATTTTGGCTTTTTGTTTTTTCTAATGATCTCAGACTCTTGCCTTTTACCTCTCAAATTTGCCTTTTGATTTCTTAGATGAACTAAGTTTCTCAATCAAACAAAATTTCAAGAATGTAGTAATCAATGATAAAAAAAAAACAAAAAGGTAGGCTAACAAGAAAATAATAAGGTAGGCTTAAAGAAATGAACAATTTGTAACAAATAGGCTAATAGAAATGAATAACAAAGATAGATCATCAAGAACACAAAGAGACAAAATTATAAAGATAGATCTCAATGGAATATGAAGAGTCAAAATTGTTTTTTATGTAATCTGAGATCTAACACAAAAATATCAAAGATAACAATTTTTTTATTTTAGGATGATTTTTTTTTTGATATATGCAAACAAAATCTTGAGATAAGAAGAATAAAGATAAAAATAATAATAATAACAAGAACAATAGATGGCATAAGGTGCAAAATATAACATGAACACAAGATATTGAGAATTAAAAGATACTATTGGATACACAAACCTCAATCTCCAGCCAATGCTCTGATACCACTTATGATGGGAATCAATTAACTCCCCAATAGCAAAAATACTATGATAAGTTGAATTAGAAGAAAACTAGAAATTACCAATTTAATCCATAAATTTGGATCGTTCAAAGATTGAAGTAAGAAGATGGATGCTACTTAACCCCTTTACCAACAAGGATAAAGATACTAAGATAGACTTTGAATTTCCTCTTATGCCACAAACAAGAAAGTTTGATAAATAATAAGAAAACAAAGATTTAGATTTTGACACCACAAGCTAGAATAAAGCTTGATAAGTCGCAAAGTTCAAGCAAGAAATTAAAGACAAAATTCCTCACAATAAAACTCAAACAAAATTTCATATATCAAATTCAATCATGCTCCAAAAGAAAGAGAAAAGGACTTGTTTATATAGAGTACAAGTCCATGCACACACTACTAAAATAGACTCACACACATAGGATTACTTTTACTCTTAAATGGCCTTAGTAACCACTATCCACACTAATAGCCATTACTTGGTATTGATTACCCCATTAACTTGTATATGGTGGCTCTTAATAACCACTACCCACATTGATAGCCATTACTTGGTATTAATTACCACATTAACTTGTATGGTGGCTACATGTAACCCTAATTGTTATTAACATGAAAACAAGTTAAATATTATTCCTTGGGCCTCCATGGATGCCTTATTGGGTTGAAGTTCTTGGGCTTTCCAAATGTCCCTAATTAAACCCAATATGGCTTGTTGAAGCTTCTTGGATTTTGACCTTGTGATTGGGCCTTCTTGTACTATTAATAGATCTTGGATCTCTTTAAACTTTAAACTTGGATTCACATCAATTTGTCAATATTAGGAAACAACCCCGTAAGTGGGGTATATCTTTCAAAATGAGAAAACAACCCTAAAAAAGTGGTATATTTGTTAATAAGAGAAAATAATCACGTAAGAGGGGAATATTTGTCAATATTAGAAAACAACCCCGTAAGAGGAGTATATTTGTCAATACTAGAAAACAACCCTGTAAGAGTGGTATATTTGTCAATATTAGAAAACAACCCTGTAAGAAGGGTATATTGGTCAATATTAGAAAACAACCCTGTAAGAGGGGTATATTTGTCAATAATAGAACATAATCCCATAAGAATGTTATATCTTTCCAAATGAGAAAACAACCCCAAAAAAGTGGTATATTTGTCAATATGAGAAAACAACCCCGTAAGAGGCGTATACTTTTCAATATTGGAAAACAACCCCGTAAGAGGGCTATATTTGTCAATATGAGAAAATAACCTCGTAACAGCGGTACATTTGTCAATATTAGAGAACAACTCCGTAAGAGGTGTATATTTGTCAATATTAGAAAATAACCCCGTAAGAGGGGTATATCTTTCAACATGAGAAAACAACCCCAAAAACGTGATATATTTGTCAATATGAGAAAACAACCCCGTAAGAGGGGTATATTTGACAATATGAGAGAACAACCCCGTTAGAGCGGTATAGTTGTCAATACTAGAAAACAACCCTGTAAGAGGGGTATATTTTCCAAAATGAGAAAACAACCCCAAAAAAGTGGTATATGTGTCAATAGGAGAAAACAACCAACCCTATAAGAGGGGTATATTTGTCAATATTAGAAAACAACCCCGTAAGAGGGGTATATTTATCAATATTAGAAAACAACCCCGTAAGTGGGGTGTATCTTTCAACATGAGATAACAACCCAAAAAAATTGGTATATTTGTCAATATGAGAAAACAACCCCGTAAGAGGAGTATGTATAACAATATTTGAACACAACTCCGTAAGAGGGGTATATCTTTCAATATGAGAATACAACCCCAAAAAAGTGGTATATTGGTCAATATCAGAGAAAAACCCCGTAAGAGGGGTATATTTGTCAATATTAGAAATTAACCCCGTAAGAGGGGTATATCTTTCAACATGATAAAACAACCCCAAAAAGTGGTATATTTGTCAATATGAGAAAACAACCCCGTAAGATGTCAATATTAGAGAACAACCCCGTAAGAGGGTATATCTTTCAACATGAGAAAACAACCCCAAAAAACTGGTATATTTGTCAATATGAGAAAACAACCCCGTAAGAGGGGTATATTTGTCAATATTAGAAAACAGCCTCATAGGATACATCTTTCAACATGAGAAATCAATCCAAAAAAAGTGGTATATTTGTCAACATGCGAAAACAATCCCGTAAGAGGGGTATATTTGTCAATATTAGAAAACAACCCTGTAAGAGGGATATATCTTTCAACGCGAGAAGACAACCCCCTAAGAGGGGTATATTTCTCAATATGAGAAAACAAACCCGTAAGTGGGGTATATCTTTCAACATGAGAAAACAACCTCGTAAGAGGGGTATATCCTTCAACATGAGAAAAGAACCCCAAAAAATTGGTATATTTACCAATATGAGAAAACAACCCCGTAAGAGGGATA
This sequence comes from Ricinus communis, assembly GCF_019578655.1. NCBI lineage: Eukaryota > Viridiplantae > Streptophyta > Magnoliopsida > Malpighiales > Euphorbiaceae > Ricinus > Ricinus communis. The sequence goes on along the minus strand of NC_063264.1, from coordinate 10,818,771 downwards.
TATTTGTCAATATTAGGAAACAACCCCGTAAGTGGGGTATATCTTTCAAAATGAGAAAACAACCCCAAAAAAGTGGTATATTTGTCAATAGGAGAAAATAACCACGTAAGAGGGGAATATTTGTCAATATTAGAAAACAACCCTGTAAGAGGGTATATTTGTCAATATTAGAAAACAACCCCGTAAGAGGGGTATATTTGTCAATATTAGAACACAGCCCCGTAAGAGGGTTATATCTTTCAAAATGAGAAAACAACCCAAAAGAGTGGTATATTTGTCAATATGAGAAAACAACCCCGTAAGAGGTGTATATTTTTCAATATTTGAAAACAACCCCGTAAGAGGGCTATATTTGTCAATATGAGAAAACAACCTTGTAATAGTGGTACATTTGTCAATATTAGAGAACAACCCCGTAAGAGGGGTATATTTGTCGATATTAGAAAACAACCCCATAAGAGGGATATATCTTTCAACATGAGATACAACCACAAAAAAGTGGTATATTTGTGAATATGAGAAGACAACCTCGTAAGTGGGGTATATTTGTCATTTTTAGAACACAACCCCATAAGAGGGGTATATCTTGCATTAGCCCCTTAGAAGGCTTGCTTGAATCGGATCTAGGTAGGACATGTGCCGAAGCTTCCCTTGTTGATGCCTAAGACAACCTTGATAAGTGGAGAAGGAGGTCACATCCTCGGCCTTGGAAAGTGGAGGCAGCTCAATATTCAATTTTGTTATGAGAAACAAAATCAAATGAGGACAAGAGAAGGTCAAGGTGACATCGGTAGAAGTATTGTCCACAGCTCCACTTAATTAAGAATGGAAATGGGGACAACCCCACTAACTCAATTCGGGAAATGATGAATATATTACCGTAGAAGAAGTGGACACGAATTCCACTTAATTTGTAGATGGAAAGTGGGGACAATCCCACTTTCACAATTCGAAAGAAGAAGTCCCAAAGATGACATCGGTAGGGAAGTGGTCACAATTCCACTAATTTGTTGATGAGGCACCAACCATATAACAATTCAAATTGGGGACCGAAATGATGGACATGAAGCCTAATCCCCACTTTCTCAATTCGGCAAATTAAAGAACAACCACTTTGAAATGGAAAATGGGACAAAACAATTAATAAAGATGGACTTAATTCCAAACAAGAATGTAGATTAAAAGGGGTGATAGTGTTTAGTATTAAAATCGGCACAAATAAGAAATGTAGGAAGGCGGCGTCGAAGACAAGGGAGAAGTACAAAGCTCTCTCAAATCCCTTATTTTTAAAATTCAACGTGCCCTAAAACAAAACCAATATCTCACATATATAGGAACCCTAAAACTAGATTTCTAATAAAGGAAAACAAGATAAATATATACAAACAAATAAAAAAATAAAAATAAATAGCAATATAAACCCAAAGGATGAAAGTTTAAGTTTTAGGAAGTCTCTTCATGCCAAGTAGACAATGATAAAATCTTGAAGGTGGGTGTGGAAATTGAGGACGCTCCATTCCTTACAAGGGCCTTGGCGACAATGCTCGAAGTGGCTTGAGCAATAGCTTTGGCACGAGCCCTCATGATAGGTCCATTTGAGCGAACGCACAACATGTCTTCCTCTTGAGCCTCCGTCAATGTCAATGGTGGAATTGCATCATTCTAGCTTTTTCTTCTAGTAGAATGAGGGCTTTCTCACTATAAGAACTGCACGCAACCAAATAGTTGAGGCTAGTGAGCATATTATTTCAGTTTTCTACCTTATGGAAAAATCAAGTTATGGGTTCTTTCAAGAACCTTATGGACTTATCAACACTCGTGCTAGCGAATATAGACTTATCGCTCACATCCTTCATTTCTTTTGTGTTCTGTCTACCCTTGTATTTAAATCAATTCAATTTGATCCTTACGCTTAACCATATAGAAGAGAACAAAGAACTTGTGATTCTTTTCCTTATCGGATCAAAAACCCTACCTATGTTCTCATTTTATTTGTTTCTTTTGTGTCTTTCTTTATAATCTTTGTCTAGTATGATGGTTTGGTTTTATTTAGTATGCATAAACACAAGTGTTGAATGAAAGCGTATGGAAGAGCCCAAATATTCCAATTCACGATTTTCAATGCGAAGAAAGAAAATTAGTTGATTGAATATTGATATAATTATTTGAATGATCATAGAGGAATTTGTTGGAGGAAATAGGGAACAGTGAGAATCGAGGCATGCCCAAATATTCCAATTCAGAATTTCCACTATTGGGATCTCCATCATTCCTTGTGATCATTCAGAGAATGACATCAATACTCGATCAACTAATTCTCGTGTTTATGCTGACCAAATAAAATTAAACCATTACACTAGACAGAGATTAGAAAGAGATGAATAAGAAAATGAATAAGAAATCACATAATAGATCACGATATAATCTAGTGCAGTCTTCATAAGTCCGAAAGAAATCACATATTCTTTATTCTCTGATAAGAAGAAGAAAGTACAAGCAAAATATTAATAAATAAATAAGAACCAGAGAGTAGTTAACTGGTCAACGACTATTGTAGTGCTCAATTTTAACTCAACATTTGTGTTTATACTCAACACTCGTGTTTATGCTCTTCAAATAAAACCAAACCATCATACTAGACAAAGATTACAAAGAAAGGCACAAAAGAAACAAATGAAATGAGAACATAGGTAGGATTTCATATTCGATATGGAAAGAAATCATAAGTTTTTTGTTCTCTTTCATAAGGCTAAGTGTAAGATCAAATCGAATTGATTTAAACATAAGGGTAGACAAAGAACAGAAAAGAAAAGGAAGGACGTGAGCGATAGTCTATGTTCGCTAGAGCGAGTCTAGATAAGTCTGCAAAGTTGTTGAAAGAACTAATAACTTCATTTCTTGCAAGGTAGAATATTGAAGTCATATGCTCACTAGCCTCAAGTATTTAGTTGCGTGCAGTTTTTATACCGGGAAAACCTCATTCCATAAGAAGAAAAAATGAGAAGCTAAATATGAATAAATAAATAAAGAATGATGAATAAACTAAAGTAAAATCATGAACCCAAGAGGAGTTGATTGGTCAACAACGCTCATTGTCCTAAATTTTATAAGGTGAATTAACAAAAATAAGGGGAAATTCACATGGTCCTATCTAATAATAGTCTGATCCAAATTACTTCATTATATATGTCCTAAACATCAAAACACTAGCATTCCCACTTGTATTATGCTTAGATTAATTGAAACAATATGATTTCTCCCTTACGCGACATAGATTTACCTATCGTCCTGTTTGAACATCAAGTCGTACTACGATGCCACTGATGAACCTTGTCAATTATGTTTCCATGACTCCTTAATGAAAATAAGGGAAATTTCACAAAGGAGTACCTAATAATACTCCAACCCAATATGCTTCATTATTATCCCTCCCCAGCATTAAAGCGCTCGCATTAGCACCGTTATTGATCGAAAGCAATATGATTTCTCCGTAACACATATGTTGATTCGCAACTCGTGCTGCTTGATCATCAAGGCACGCTCCAGTGCCACTAGTCAAGCTTATCAATTGCGTTCCCATGATTCCTTAATGAAAATAAGGAGAAATTTGAGTAGGCATACATAAAAACATACTTATTCCCACTTGGATTAGTAGAAAACAACATGATTTCTTTCTTATATTAGTGGATTTTCATCTCGTCTTGCTTGATCATCAAACTAAGCACTAATGCCACCAGTCAAGCTTGTTAATTGTATTCCCATAATTCCTTACACTAGTCCTTTTGTCATTAAGAATCCTCACACCTTGAGGAATTATTCTGATTCAAGATTTGCACCATTGGGTCTCCGTTATTCTTTGTTCTTCTATACACAAATACTCCTAATGACACAATGATTGGCATAAAGAATTATGGGAACACAATTAACAAGCTTGACCGGTGGCATTGGGGCTAATTTGATGATCAAGTAGGATGAGAGTTAAATCCACTCGCGTAACGGAGAAACCATGTTGCTTTTGATTCATCTAAGCGGGAATTAGCGCGTTCTAATGTTTGGCAGGCATATAATAAAGTAAATTAGGCTGGAGTATTATTAGGTATGTTGAAGTGAATTTTCCCTTGTTTTCATTAAGGATTCATTTGAGTGTAATTAATAAGCTTGACCGGTGGCATTGGGGTATAACTTGATGATCAAGCAGCATAAGATGGAAACCCACACCCATAAGGGAGAAATCATGTTGCTTTCGATTAATATAAGTGGGAATGTGTATGTTTTAATGTTCGAGAGTCATATAATGAAGTAAATTATACCAGAGTTTTAATAGATAGGCCCACGTGAATTATCCTTATTTTCATTAAGCTGGCTCATAAAATTTAGGACTATGAGAATTGTTGGCCAGTCAACTCCTCTCTGGTTCTTGATTTGACTTTAGTTTATTCATCTGTCTTTTTTTTTACTTATTCATATTTAGCTTCTAGTTTCTTCTTCTTATGGTATGAGGGCTTTCAAACAATGAAAACTGCATGCAACCTAATATTTATGCCTAGTGAGCATATTATTCAGTTTGCTCCCTTACGGGAAATCAAGTGATTGGTTCTGTCAAGAACTTTGCGGACTTATAAAGACTCGCAGTAGCCAATGTAAACTTATCGCTCACGTCCTTTCAAGAACTTTGTGTTCTTTGTCTATCATTGTGTTCAAATGAATTTGATTTGATCCTTGCGCTTAGCCATGGAAGAGAATAAAGAACTTATGATTTCTATCCTTATCAGATATGAAATCCTACCTAGGTTCTCATATCTTTGTTTCTTTTGTTCGTCTCTTTCTAATCTATGTCTACTAATGATGGTTCTCATTAAGTTAAAGTTCATGGAAGAGGCAATCATAGGCATCAATCCAATGCTTAAAAGAATTAGTTGATGGAGTATTGATATCATTCTCCGAATGATCGGAACAATTCTTTTAGAGGAAAGAGGGAATGCTAAGAATCGAGGCATGCCCAAATATCCCCATCCAGGATTTGCACTATAGGAATCTCCATCATTCCTTATTCCTCTAGGAATGAGGACTCTTGATGATACAAGGTTTGGCATAAGTGTAAGGATCAAATAGAATTTTTATAAACACAATGGTAGACAAATAACACAATGAAAAGGAAGAATGTTAGTGATAAGTCTATGTTTTCTAGCGCGAGTCTTGATAAGCTGGTAGAGTTCTTGATGGAATCCATAACTTATTTTTTCATAAGGTAGAAAACTAAAATAATATGCTCACTAGTACTAAGTATTTGGTTGCATGCGGTTTTTATAGTATGAAAGCCCTCATTCTATAAGAAGAAGAAACTAGAAGTTAAATATGAATAAATAAATAAAGAAAGATGAATAAACAAAATTTGAATTAAGAAACATAGAGAGTTAACTAGCCAACAACTCTAGTAGTCCTAAATTTTAAGAGTCAGATTAATGAAAATAAGTGGAAATTCTTGTGAGCCTACCTAATGACACTCCAACCTAAATTACTTTATTATATGCGTTCCGTTCATCAAAATGCTTGCACTCCCGCATGTGGTATGCTTGGATTAATAAAAAATAACATGATTTCTCCCTCACGCTCATGGATTTACATCTCATCCTGCTTCACCATCAACCTAATCCCCAATGCCACTGTTCAAACTTTTCCATTGTGTTCCCATCATTCCTTACGCCTATCCTTTTCATCAGGAGTCCTGGTGCCTAGAGGATTAAGGAATGATGGAGATCACAATGGAGCAAATCCTGAATCATAATATTTGGGCATGCCACGATTCCTGTCGTTCACTTTTTCCTCCCAAAGATTCATCCACGATCATATAGATAATGATATCAATACTCGATCGACTAATTTTCTTTCTTCGCATTTCTTCAACCATTGATCAGTGGCCAAAATTGTTGCTTCCATGCGGTTTCACTCAACACTTGTGTTTATGCTCATTCTTGCTTGGATTAATCAAAAGCAATATGATTTCTCTCATACGTGCGTGGATTTACATCTCATTATGCTTGATCATCAAGCTAAGCCCCAATGCCAAATGTGTTCCCATGATTCTTTATGCCAATCCTTTGTGTCATCAGGAGTCCTCGTGCCTAAAGGAATAACAAATGATGGAGACCTTAATGGTGCAAATCCTGAATCAAACTCTTTTAGTCGTGTCTCGATTCTCGTTGTTCCTTTTGTCCTGCAAAAGATCTTTCCACGATCATTTAGAGAATGAGATCAATACTTGATCAACTAAGTCCAAGCATTGGATTGGTGCCTATGATTGCTACTTCCACACGCTTTCATTCAATGTCCGTGTTTATGCTCCTTAAATAAAACCAACCATCATATTGTATAGAGATTAGAAAGAGAGCCACAAAAGAGACGAACAAAATGATTACATAGATAGGATTTCGAATTCGATAAGGAAAGAAATCAAAGGCTGTTTGTTCTCTTCCAGACGACTAAGCTTAAGAATCAAATCAAATTGGTTTAAACGCAAGGGTAAACAAAGAACACAAAAGAAAGGAAGGACGTGAGCAATAAGTCTATGCTCGCTAGCGCGAGTGTCTATAAGTCCACAAAGTTCTTGAAAGAACCCATAACTTGATTTCTCACAAGGTCGAAAGCTGACGTAATATGCTCATTAGCCTCAAGTATTTAGTTTCATGCAGTTTTATAGTGCAAAAGCCCTTATTCTATAAGAAGAAGAAACTAGAAGCTAAATATGAATAAAGAAAAGATGAACAAACTAAAGTCAAATCAAGAACAAGAGAGGAGTTGACTGGTTAACAACTCTGATAGTCCAAAATTTTAATAACCAACTTAACGAATCCAAGAGAAAATTCACGTAGGCCTACCTAATAACACTCTGAACCAAATTACTTCATTATATGTGTCCCAAACATCAAAACACTCGCATTCTCAATTGTATTATGCTTGCATTAGTTGAAAACAACATGATTTCTCCCTTACGTGAGTGGATTTACGTCTCGTCCTACATGATCATCAAGCTAAGCCCCAATGCCACTGGTCAAGCTTGTCAATTTCGTTCTCATGATTCCTTATGTTAATCCTTATGCCTAGAGGAACAAGGAATGATGGAGATTCTATTAGCCCAAATCTTGAATTAGAATATTTGGGTGTGCCTCGATTTTCGTCGTTCTCTATTCCTTCCAAAAGATTCGTTATGATCATTCGTAAAATGATATCAATACTCGATCATTCGGAGAATGATATTAAAACTCGATCAAAAGAATTAAAGGCATGAGCAATAAGTTTATGCTCACTAGCGTGAGTGTTGATAAGTTTGCAAAGTTCTTGAAAAAACCCATAACGTGATTTCCTATTAGGTAATAAATTGAAATATTATGCTCACTAGCCTTAAGTACTCGGTTGCATACAATTTTTGTAGTGCGAAAGCCCTCATTCCATAAAGACGAATAAACTGGAAGCTAAATATGAATGAATAAATAAAGAAAGATGAATAAAATAAAGCCAAATCAAGAATTAGAGAGGATTTGACTGGTCCACAACTATCATAGTTCTAAATTTTTAGAACCAGCTTAACGAATCTAAAGGATAATTGGCGTGGCCCTACCTAATAACACTCTAAACCAAATTACTTCATTATATGCGTCCCAAAACATAAAAATGCTTATATTCCCCATTGTAACTAAAGTGAAATCATGAATGAGGTAAGAATTGACTGTTCAACAACTCTTGTAGTCCCAAAGTTTATGAGCCAGCTTAATGAAAATAAGGAGAAATTTTTATGGGCCTACCTAATAACACTCTAACCCAAATTACTTCATTATATGCATCCCAAACATCAAAACGCTTGGATTACCACTTGTATTACGCTTGGATTAGTTGAGAACAACATGATTTCTCCCTTACGCCCGTGGATTTACATCTCGTCCTGCTTGATCATCAAGCTAAGCCTTAATGCCACTAGTCAAGCTTGGATTATGTTACCATGATCCCTTGTGTCCCACACATAAAAACACGCACATTACTTTATTACATGAGCTAGCTTAATGAAATAAGGAGAAATTTGTGTGGGCCTACCAAATAACACTCCAACCTAAATTACTTCATTATATGCATCCCAAATATCAAAACGCTAATACTACCACTTATATTATGCTTGGATTAGTTGGAAAATAACAAGATTTCCCCCGTACGCCCGTGGATTTACGTATTGTCCTACTTGATCATCAAGCTAAGCCCTAATGCCATCGGTCAAGCTTGGATTGCATTAGCATGATTCTTATATCCCACACATCAAAACACACGCATTCACGCTTGGATTAATCAAAGCAACATGGTTTTCCCTTACACGCGTGGATTTGGGTCTCGTCTTACTTGATCATTAAGTCACGCCCCAATGCCACTAGTAAAACTTGTCAATTTGTCTCCTATGATTCCTTATGCCAATCCTTGTGTCATCAAGAATCCTCATGTCCAGAAGAATAAGAAATGATGGAGATCCCAATTGTGCAAGTCCTGAAATGGAGTATTCAGGTGTGCCTCAATTCTCGTCATTCACTCTTTCTTCTAAAAGATTCGCCTGCGATCATTCAAAGAATGATATTAATACTCGATCATGTAATTTTCTTTCTTCACATTTGTACAAGCATTGGATCGGTTATTATGATTGCCTCTTCCACGAGTAGTCACTCAAGGCTCGTGTTTATGCTCCCTAAATGAAACCAAACCATTATAATAGACATAGATTAGACAGCGGCATAAAAGAAATGAACAAAATGAGAACATAGGTAAGGTTTTAGATCTAATGAGGAAAGAAATCATAAGTTATTTGTTCTCTTCCATACGGCAAAGTGTAAGGATAAAAAGGAATTTATTTAAACACAAGGGTAGATAAAGAGCACAAAAGAAAGGAAGGACATGAGCAATAAGTCTATATTTGCTAGAGTGAGTCTTGATTAGACTGCAAAGTTCTTTTGGAAACCCAAAACTTGATTTCCCACAAGGTAGAAAACATAAATAATATGTTCACTAGCCTCAAGTATTCAATTGCATGCAATTTCTGTAGTGCAAAAAGCACTTATTCCATAAGAAGAAGAAACTAGAAGCTAAAGATGAATGAATAAATAAAGAATGATGAATAAACTAAAGTTAAATCATGGGCTAGAGAGGAGTTGACTGGTCAACAACTCTCGTAGTCCCAAATTTTATGAGCTAGCTTTATGAAACCAAGAGAAAATTCACGTGGGCCTACTTAATAATACTTCGATCCAAATTTCATTATATGCATCCCAAACATCAAAACACTTGCATTCCAGCTTGTATTACCTTGGATTAATTGAAAACAACATGATTTCTCCCTTACACGCATCAATTTATGTCTCATCTTGCTTGATCATCAAATCACACCCTAATCCGTCGGCCAAACTTGTCAATTGCATTCCCATGATTCCTTATGCCAATCCTCAAGAGTCCTCATGCCTAGAGGAATAAGGAATGGTAAAGATCCCAATGGTGCAAATCTTGAATCAGAATATTTGGGCATGCCTCGATACTTGGCATTCCTTCTTTCCTCCAAAAGATTCATTTGCAATCATTCAGAGACTGATATCAATACTCGATTAACTAATTTTCTTTCTTTGTATTTGTTCAAGCATTAGATCGGTGCCTATGATTGCCTTTACGCACTTTAACTCAACACTCATACTAGACATAAATTAGAAAGGGACAAACAAAAGAAATGAAGAAATGAGAAATATGGGTAGGATTTTGTATCTAATAAGAAAAGAAATTGTAAGTTCTTTATTCTCTTCCATATAGCTAAGCGTAAGGATAAAATCGAATTGATTTAAAGATAAGGGTAGACAAAGAACACAAACAAAGAAAGGACATGAGCGATAAGTCTAGGTTTGCTATAACTTGATTTCCCACAAAGTAGCGGACAAATAACATGCTCACTAGCCTCTAGTATTTGGTCGCGTTCTATTTTTATAGTGCGAAAGCCCTCATTCCATAAGAAGAAGAAACTAGAAGCTAAATATAAATAAATAAATATAAATGAATAAACTAAAGTCAAATGAAGAACTAGAGAGGAGTTGAACTGGCTAACAACTCTCGTGGTCATAAATTTAATGAGCCAGCCTAAATTAGTTCATTATATATGTCCTAAATATCAAAATGTGTGGATTCCTATTTGGATTGATTGCAAGCAACATGATTTCTCCATCACGTTCGTGGACTTGTCTCATCCGCTTGATTATCAAGTCACGTTATAATGCCATCGAGGAACCTTGTCAATTACGTTCCCATGACTCCTTAATGAAAATGAGAGAAAATTCACATAGGCGTACCTAATAATACTTTGCCATAATTTGCTTCATTATATCCATCCCCAGCATCAAAACACATCCATTCCCAATAGTATTAATCGAAAACTATATGATTTCTCCCTTAAGCGCGTGGATTTTCATCTCGTGCAGCTTGACCATCAAATCACACCCCAATGCCACCCGTCAAGCTTGTCAATTGCGTTCCTATGATTTCTTGACAAAAACAATTTTGAGTGGGCACAGCGATTAAAACTACAACCCCATTTACTTCATTATATGCCTTCCAAACATCAAAACGTGCTCATTCCCGCTTGGATTAATAGAAAGCAACATGATTTCTCCCTTACGTGGGTGGATATTCTGTCTCATCCTACTTAATCATCAAGCTAAGCTCTAATGCCATCGGTCAAACTTGTCAATTGCATTCCCATGATTCCTTAGCCAGTCCTTCTATCATTAGAAGTCCTCGTGCCTTGAGGAATAAGGAATGATGGAGATCCTAATGGTGGAAAACTTGAATTGGAATATTTGGGTGTGCCTCGTGATAGGCTATTTGTGTAGCTACAATCTAAGGCAGTGAACCTATCGATCCAGTCTGGCACTAATGGCTAGTATCAAGGTCGTATCCCTCAGGAAAGTGAAAGCCCAGAGTTAATAATTTGTTCTCTATTATATTAACCCGCCTCTATTAAGCTTTGTCAATTCTTAATCCAGCTAGTCAATTATCCTTATCTCTAAGTGATTATTAACCAGTTCTTGTTATTCAAAATTCCAATTGCCAAATGAACTTCTCAATCACATAAAGCAATCTAAACACCATAATTCACAATGTCTCATGAATAATGCATTATCTTATTAATACTGAAAGTAAGAAGGATACAAAACCAAACTCAAGCAATCCAACATAGTAAAGCAATCCAACATATACTCACTAGCCTCAATTTTTCGGTTGCATGCGGTTCTTATAGTGCGAAAGCTCTTATTTCATAAGAAGAAGAAACTAGAAGCTATATATTAATATATAAGTAAGGAAATATGAATAAACTAAAGTCAAATTAAGAACTAGAGAGTAGTTGACTGGTCAACAACTCTTGTAGTCCTAAATTTTAAAAGCCAGCTTAATGAAAACAATTGAAATTCGCGTCGGCCTATATAAGAACATCAGACCCAAAATACTTTATTATATTACACCAATTCTTATGTCATAACAATGAATGATGGAGGCCATAGTGGTGCAAATCCTGAATCGTAATATTTGGTCGTGCCTCGATTCTCGTCGTTCCCTCTTTCCTATAAAAGACTCATCCGCGATCATTCGGAAGATGATATCAATACTTGATCAACTAATTTTATTTCTTCGCATTTTCCAAGCATTGGATCGGTTGATAAGAATGTGGCTAACTTGTGCCAAACCCCTATTCAATTTTGATGTCTTCACTAAGGATCATTCACCTAATCAAATAAAGAAAATCTAACTCCCAACAAGACCCTTAAATAATATATATTTAAGAACCTTAATTATAAAGAATTAAAGGTTGTTTAACATAAACAAAGGTTTAGATTAAACTAAGTTTGTAAAATACCAAGTCTTCACTTGATAAATTCACCAAGTTCATAAAGAATAAAAGAAGAGAATTAACTTCAAAATTACAATACTCAACCAACCTTTACATAGAAATTCGTACTAGCTTATATTGGCCTTAGAAAAACCTAATTCTATAATGATAAGGAAGCAAATAACAATAAGACTAAGAATAGAACTCTTAAACTAAAAGAATAACTTAAAATAAGACTTCTGACTATTAAAAAACTTCTTCAAATGAACAAATACTCATAAAATTCATTCAACCCTAACCCCTGTAATAAACATGACATTTGAGCTTAAGTAATATGTAATAAGCAGCCCATGCTTGAGTATTGGAATCCAAATAGCTTGACTTGTTTATTTTGGGCCTATTTTGACTTGTTCATATCTCCATATATTGAATTAAGTTAATGGGAGTATTTTGAGGCCTATTGTCTTGATGAAGCCCAATCTGACTTGGACTTTGGATTTTCAACCCCAGCTTCAAGGCTTGCTTCATGAACACTCCTAAAGCATCCTTGGACTTCTTCATACGAGCTCAAATCATTGGTCCATCATATTTGAGTGGCTCATGTACAATCCTAGTTGGATTAGGATTCCTAGCTGGAGTAGGATCCTCGTGGGACTAGGATTCCTAGTTGAAGTAGGACTCCTCGTGGGACTAGGATTCCTAGTGGAAGTAGGATTTTGAGTTGGAGTAGGACTCCTCGTGTGACTGGAATTCCTAGTCGAAGTAGGATTCCATGTGCCTGTGGAATTCGCATCGTTCCCACCTTCCTCTCGAGGATTCGTTCTCGAATTATCAACCTCGTCCAAATCAAAAGGAGATAAATCAACAACATTAAAAGTAGCACTAACACTATAATTACCAGGCAAGTCTAACTTATAAGCATTATCATTCATCCTTTGTAGAATTTGAAAAGAGCCATCACATCTAGGACTCAATTTAAAGTTATGCATACTAGGAAAACTTTCTTTTCTAAAGTGAACCCAAACCCAATCACTAGGTTCAAAGATTACTTCCACATGCCCCTTATTAGCTCTTTGGGCAGCTTTCTCATTCCTTTTTTCAATGTTCAAGCACACCTTTTCATGGAATGCCCTAACAAAATCATCCTTCTTTTGACCATCTAAATCAACTCTCATATGCAAAGGCAAACGAGATAAATCTAATGCACTCAAACTTAATATATGGCAAACAATCTTGTCAACAACTCTCGTAGTTCTAAACTTTAAGAGCCAGCGTAAGGAAAACAAGGACAAACTCGTGTGGCCCTACCTCACAACACTCTGAACCAAATTACTACATTATATGCATCCCAAACATCAAAATGCTCGTATTCCCAATTATAACTAAAATCATGAACGAGAGAGTAGTTAACTGGTCAACAACTCTCATAGGCCCAACTTTTATGAGCCAACTTAACAAAAATAAAGAGAATTTTATGTGGGCTTACCTAATAACACTCTGAGCCAAATTACTTTATTATATGCATCCCAAACATAAAAATGCTCGCATTACCACTTGTATTATGCTTGGATTAATTGAAAACAACATGATTTCTCCCTTACACCTGTGGATTTAGGCCTCGTCCTGCTTGCTCATCAAACTAAACTGCAATGCCGCCGGTCAAGCTTTTCAATTGTGTTCCCATGGTTTCTTATGCCAATCCTTATGTCATCAAGACTCCTCGTGCATAGAGGAACAAGAAATAATGGAGATTTTAGTGGTGCAAGTCTTGAGTCATAATATAGGGCATGACGTGATTATCATCGTTCCTTCTTTTCTCCAAAAGAATCAACCATGATCATTTAGAAAATGATATTAATACTCCATCAACCAATTTTCTTTCTTCATATTGTCCAAGCATTAGATTGGTGCGTATGATTTCCATTTCCATGCATTTTAACTCCATAGTCGTGTTTATGCTCTTCAAATAGAACCAAACCATCATACTAGATAGAGATTAGAAAGAGAGCCACAAAAGAAATGAACAAAATGAGAACATAGGCAAGATCTCATATTCGATACCGAAAGAAATCAAAAGTGCTTTGTTCTCCTCCATAAGGCTAAGTGTAAGATCAAATCGAATTGATTTAAATATAAGGGTAAATAAAGAACATAAGTCTATGTTCGCTAGCGCTAGTCTAATAAGTCTGCAAAACTTAAAAGAATCCATTTGCACATTCCCACTTATATTAATAGAAAGCAACATGATTTCTCCCTTATGCATGTGAATTTGGATCTTGTGCTGCTTGATGATCAAGTCACACCCTAACGCCACCGGTTAAGCATGTTAATTGTGTTCCGATGATTCCTAATAACACTTCAGCCCAATTTACTTCATTATATGTCTGCCAAACATCAAAACACACTCATTCCCACTTGGATTAATCAAAAGCAACATGATTTCTCCATCACCCACATGGACTGACGTCTCATCCTGCTTGATCATCAAGTCACACTCCAGTGCCGCTGGTGAAGCTTGTCAATTACGTACCCATGATTCCTTAACGAAAATAAGGAGAAATACCCATGGGCACACGTAATAACTCTTCGACCCAATTTATTTCATTATATGACTCCTAGACATCAAAACACATGCATTCCCACTTGTATTAATTTAAAGCAACATGATTTCTCCCTTATCCGTATGGATTTGCTTCTTACGCTGCTTTATCATCAAGTTACAGCCTAATGCCTCTGGTCAAGCTTGTCAATTGTGTTGCCATGAATCTTTAATGAAAACAAAGGGAAATTTATGTCAGCGTACCTAATAACACTCCAACCCCATTTACTTCATGCCTGCCAAACATTAAAACACGCTAATTCCCAATTGGATGACTCAAAAGCAATAAGATTTCTCCCCTACGTGTGTGGAATTATGTCTCTCCTTCCTTGATCATCAAGCTAAGCCCCAATGTTACTAGTCAAGCTTGTTAATTGCGTTCTCATAATTCCTTTCGCCAATTTTAATGTCATCAAAAGTACTCATGCATAGAGGAATAAAGAATAATGGACATCCTAGTGGTGCAAACCGTGAATCAGAATCATTAGGCGTGCCTCCATTCATGTTCCTACTTTCCTTCAAAAGATTCATCCGCGATTATTTAGAAAATGACATCAATACTCGATCAACTAATGTTCTTTCTTCACATTTGTCCAGGCATTGGTTCAGTGCTTATCATTGCATCTTCCACGCGCGTCACTTAATATTCTCGTGTTTATGCTCACTAAAGAAAACCAAACCATTACACTAGATAGAGATTAGAAAGAGATGAACAAAAACATGAATAAAAGGAGAACATAGGTAGGATTAGGAATTTGATAAGGAAATGAAGCACAAATTCTTTATTCTCTTACTTACGACTAAGCATAAGAATCAAATCGAATTGATTTAAACCCAAGAGTAGACAAATGATACAAAATAAAGAACAGACATGAGCGATAGTCTAGGTTTGCTAGCGAGTCTTCATAAGTCTGCAAAGTTCTTGAAAGAATCCATAACTTGATTTCTTGCAATGTAGAAGACTGAAATGATATGCTAAGTAGCTTGTAATATTCAGATGCATGTGGTTTTCATAGTACGAAAGCCCTCATTCTATAAGAAGAAGAAACTACAAGCAAAATATGAATAAATAAACAAGAACCGGAGAGGAGTTGATTGGTCAACAATTATTGTAGTCCCACATTTTATGAGCGAGCTTAAAGAAAGTAAGGAAAAGCTCGTGTGAGCCTACTAAATAACCCTCCAGCCCAAATTACTTCATTATATGCATCCCAAACATCAAAACCCATGCATTCCTAGTTGGATTAATCGGAAGAAACATCATTTCTCCCTTACTCTCGAGGATTTATATCTCGTCCTACTTGATTATCAAGTCACGCCCTAATGCAACCAATCAAGCTTGTCAATTTCATTCCCATGATTCCGTATGCCAATCCTTCTATGATTATGCATCCTAGTGCCTAGAGGATTAAGGAATGATGGAGATACCAATGATGTAAATCTGGATTTGGAATATTGGTGTGTGCCTTGATTCTCATCGTTCGCTCTTCACTCTAAAAGATTCGCCCGCGATCATTTTGAAAATTATATGAATACTAGATCAAGTAATCTTCTTTCTTCACATTTGTCTAAGCATTGGATTAGTGCTTATGACTGCCACTTCCACACACTTTCAATTAACACTCGTGTTTATGCTCCTAAATAAAAAGTAAAGTTTCAAACTAGATAGAGTATAGAAAGAGTGGTACAAAAGAAACAAATAAAATGAGAACATAGGTAGGATTTCAGACTCGATAAGGAAAATAATCAAAAGTTCGTTCTCTTCCATACGGCTAAGCAAAATGATTGAATCAAATTGATTCTTACATATAAGGGTAGACAAAGAACATAAAAGCAAGGAAGGACATGAATAATAAGTCTAAGTTCGCTAGCACGAGTCTTCATAAGTTCGTAAGGTTATGAAAGAACCTATAACTTGATTTTCCGCAAGGTAGAAGACTAAAATAATCTACTCACTAGCCTCAAATATTAGGTTGCATCGTCTTTCATAGTGTAAAATGCCTCATTCCATAAGAAGAAGAAACTATAAGCTAAATATTAATAAATAAATAAAGAAAGATGAATAAAGTAAAGTCAAATCAAGAACTAGAGCGGAGTTAATTGGTTAATAGCTCTTGTAGTCCTAAATTTTATGAGCCAACTTTATGAAAATAAGGGAGAATTTGCATGGGCCTATCTAATAACAGTCTAGCCAAAATTATTTCATCATTTGTGCCCCAAACCTCAATACGCGACCATTCCTACTTAGATTAATTAAAAGCAACATGGTTTCTCCTTTACACATGTGGATTTGTGTCTCGTCCTACTTGATCATCATCATGCCCTAATGCCACAAGTAAAACTTATCAATTGTGTTCCCATGATTCCTTACACCAATCCATATGTTAGACAAGAAACGGGATAAGGAATGATGGAGAGTCCAATAGTGCAAATCTTGATTCGGAATATTAGGGCGTGCCATGATTCTAGTTGTTCTCTAATATTCTAATTCAGGATTTGCACCATTCAAATCTCCATCATGTTACTTTTGATTAATCCAAGTAGGAATGAGCGTGTTTTGATCTTTGGTAAGCCTATAATGGAGTTAATTGGGCCAGAGTCTTATTAAGTACGCCGATGTGTATGTCCTTTGTTTTCATTAATGAATCATGGGAATGCAATTGACAAGCTTGACTGATGGCATTGGGTCATGACATGGTGATTAAGCACAAGATGCAAATCCACCCGCATAAGGGAGAAAACATGTTCCTTTCGATTAATATTTGGAAGTCATATAATGAAGTAAATTTGGTTGGAGTGTCATTAGGTATGCCCATGCAAATTTTCCCTTATTTTCATTAAGGAATCATAGAAACGTAACTGACAAACTTCTCTGGTGCCATTGGAGCATGACTTGATGATTAAGCAAGACGAGAGGCAAATCCATGTGCATGATGGAGAAATCATGTTGCTTTCAATTAACCCAAGCGGGAATAGTACATTATTTTATGTTTGAGAAGCATATAATGAAGTATTTTATCTGAAGTGTCATTAGATAGGCCCACGGGAATTTTTCCTTTTCTCTGCTAAGCTGGCTCATAAAGTTTAGTACTACGAGAGTTGTTGGCCAGTCAACTCCTCTATGGTTCTTAATTTCACTTGAGTTAAGTCATCTTTCATTATTTATTTATTCATATTTAGCTTACAAGAAATCCTACCTATGTTCTTATTCGTTCGTTTCTTTTGTTTATCTCTTTCTAATCTATGTCTAGTATGATGGTTTAGTTTTACTTGGTGAGCATAAACACGAGTGTTAAGTTAAAGTACGTGGAAGCAGCAATCATAGGCACCTATCCAATGCTTGGACAAATGTGAAGAAAGAAAATTAGTTAATCGAGTACTAATATCGATCTTGGAAGGATTGCAAATAAATATTTTGGAGGAAAGAGGGAACGCAGAGAATCGAGGCATGCTCAATATTCTAATTCAAGATTTGCACCATTAGTATCTCCATCATTCCTTGTCCCTCTAGCCACAAGGACTCCTAATTAAATAAGGATTGTCATAAGGACTCATGACAACGTAATTGACAAGCTTGACTAGTGGCATTAGGGCCTAACTTGATAATCAAGCATGATAAGACAGAAATCCACATGCATAAGGGAGAAATCGAGTTGTTTTCAATTAATCCAAGCATAATACAAGTAGTAATGCGAGATTTTTAATGTTTGGGACCATATAATGAAGTAATTTGGGTCGGAATGTTATTAGTTAGGTTACTTGACTCATAAAATTTAGGACTACGAGAGTTGTTGACTAGTCAACTCCTCTCTCATTGTTGATTTCACTTTAGTTATATTTAGGAATACGAGCATTTTGATGTTTGGGATGCATATAATGAAGTAATATGGTTTGGAGTGTTATTAGGTAGAGCCATGCAAATTTTCCCTTATTTTAGTTAGACTAGCTCTTAAAAATTGGAACTATGACAGTTGTTGACCAATTAACTCATCTCTAATTCTTGATTTAACTTTAGTTTATTCATCTTTCTTTATTTATTATTCATATTCAGCTTCTAGTTTTTTCTTCTTATGGAATGAGGGCTTTCGCACTACAAAAACCACATGCAACCGAATACTTGATGCTAGTGAGTAAAATAGATTCTTTCAAGAATTTTGTGGACGTACAACACTTACGCTAGTGAGCATAGACTTATTGCTCACGTCCTTCCATTCTTTTGATCAAGTATTGATATCGTTATCTGAATTATCACAGATGAATATTTAGAAGAAATAGAGAACGATGAGAATTGAGTCACACCCAAATGTTCTAATTCAAGATTTTGATCAATGGGATCTGCATCATTCAATGTTTGTCTAGGCACGAGCGCACCTAATGTTACAAGGATTAGCATAACGAATTATGGGAATGCAATTGACAATCTTGACCGGTGGCATTGGGGCATAAGTTAATGATCATCCAGGACGAGATGCAAATCCACTCGCATAAGGGAAAAATCATGTTGCTTTCAACTAATCCAAGCGTAATACAATTGGGAATGCAAGTTCTTTGATGTTTGGGATGCATATAATGAAGTAATTCGATTCGAAATGGTATTTTGTAAGCCCGTGTGAATTTCCCCTTGTATTTTTCAACTGCCTCATAAAATTTAGGACTATGAGAGTTGTTGGCCAGTCAACTCCTCTCTAGTTCTTGATTTGACTTTAGTTTATTCATCTTTCATTATTTATTTATTGATATTTAGCTTCTAGTTTCTTCAACATGGAACCGAATAATTGAGGCTAGTGAGCATATTATTTTAGTTTTCTACCTTACGGAGAATTAAATTTTGGGTTCTTTCAAGAACTTTGTGGACTTATGAAGTCTCAACCTAACGAATATAGACTTATCGCTCACGTCCTTCAATTCTTTTGTGTGATTTATCTACCCTTGTATTTAAATCAATTCGATTTGATCCTTACGATTAGCTATGGAAGAGCATAAAGAACTGGTGATTTCTTTCCTTATCAAATACGATATCTTACCTATATTCTCATTCATTCATTTCTTTTGCTTATATCTTTCTAATCTATGTCTAGTATGATGATTTAGTTTTATTTAGTGAGCATAAAGACGAGTGTTGAGTTAAAGTGCATGGAATCAGCAATCATAGGCACCTATCCAATGCTTAGACAAATGTGAGGAAAGAAAATTAGTTGATCGAATATTAATATTAATCTAGGAATGATTGCAAACAAATCTTTTGGAGGAAAGAGGGAACACAGAGAATTGAGGCATGCTAAAATATTTTGATTAGGGATTTGCACCATTAGGATCTCCATCATTCCTTGTCTCTCTAGCCACGAGGACTCCTGATAACACAAGGATTGTCATAAGGACTCATGACAACGTAATTGACAAGCTTGAATAGTGGCATTGGGGCCTAACTTGATGATCAAGCAGGATGAGACGTAAATTCACAAGCATAAGGGAGAAATCGAGTTGTTTTTAATTAATCCAAGCATAATACAAGTAGTAATGTGAGCATTTTTGATGTTTGGGATAATATAATGAAGTAATTCGGGTCGGAGTGTTATTAGGTAGGCCCACATGAACTTTCCCTTATTTTTGTTAGACTGACTCATAAAATTTAGGGCTACGAGAGTTGTTGACCAGTCAAATCTTCTCTCGTTGTTGATTTCACTTTAGTTACAATCAGGAATATGAGCATTTTGATGTTTGGGATGCATATAATGAAGTAATTTAGTTCAGAGTGTTATTAAGTTGGGCCACGCGAATTTTCCCTTTTTTTTTACGCTGGCTCTTAAAAATTAGAACTATGAGGGTTGTTTACCAATAAAATCCTCTCTAGTTCTTGATTTGACTTTAGTTTATATAAATCATTCTTTATTTATTTATTTATATTTAGCTTCCAGTTTCTTCTTCTTATGGAATGAGGGCTTTCGCATTACAAAAATCACATGCAACTGAATACTTGAGGCTAGTGAGCATAGTATTTTAATTTTCTATCTTGTAGGAAATCAAGTAATAGGTTCTTTCAAGAATTTTGCGAACGTACAACACTTGCGCTAGCGAGCATAGACTTATTACTCACGTCCTTCCATTCTTTTGATCAAGTATTGATATCATTCTTTGAATGATAGAGTATTGATATCATCCTCCAAATGATCACAGATAAATATTTTAAAGGAAATAGAGAACGGTGAGAATCGAGGCACACCCATATATTTTAGTTCAAGATTTTGACCAATGGGATCTCCATCATTCATTGTTCCTCTAGGTACGAGTGCACTTCATGACATAAGGATTAGCTTAAGGAATCATGGGAATGCAATTGACAACCTTGACCGGTGGCATTGGGGCATAACTTGATGATCATCCTGGACGAGATGTAAATCCACTCTTGTAAGGGAGAAACCATGTTGCTTTCCACTAATCCAAGCATAATACAGTTTGGAATGCAAGGTTTTTTTATGTTTGGGATGCAATCATTTTTTTGTCTCTTTTATGCCTCTCTTTCTAATCTTTGTATAGTATAATGGTTTGGTTTTATTTGAGGAGCATAAACACAAGTGTTGAGTCAAAGCGAGTGGAAACGACAATTGTAGGCACCGATCCAATGCTTGGACAAATGCAAAGAAAGAAAATTATTTGATCAAGTATTGATATCATTCTCTGAATGATATCAAACGAATCTTTTGGAGGAAAGAAGGAACGACGAGAATCTAGGCATGACCAAATTTTTCAATTCAAGATTTGCGCCATTGGGGTCTCCGTCATTCCTTATTCCTCTAAGCATGAGAACTCCTGATTACATAAGGATTACCATAAAGAATCATGGGAATGCATTTGACAAGCTTGGTCAGTGGCATTGAGGCTTAGCTTGATCATCAAGCAGGATGAGATGTAAATCCGAGCATGTAAAGGAGAAATCATATTGCTTTCAATTAATACAGGCATAATACGAGCAGGAATGCAAATGTTTTGGTGTTTGGGACGCATATAGTAAAGTAATTTGGGTTGGAGTGTTATTACATATGCCCACACAGATTTTCCTTTTTTTCTATTAAGCTGGCTCATAAAATTTAGGACTACGAGAGTTATTGACCAATCAACTCCTCACTAGTTCTTGAATTGGCTTTAGTTTATTCATCTTTTTTACTTTACATATTGATATTTAGCTTCTAATTTCTTCTTATACAATGAGGAATTTTTCACTTGAAAACTGCATGCAACTGAATATTTGAGGCTAGTGAGCATATTATTCCAATCTTCTATCTTATGGAAAATCAAGCTATGGGTTCGTTGAAGGACTTTGCGGACTTATCAAACTCGCGTGAACATAGACTTATCTCTCACGTCCTTTGTTTGTTTTATGTTCTTTTTCTACCTTTATATTTAACTCAATTTGATTTGATCCCTACGCTTAGCCATATGGAAGAGAACAAATAATTTGTGATTTCTTCCATTATCGGATCTAAAATCCTACTTTTGTTCTCATTTTGTTCGTTTCTTTTACGCCTCTCTTTCTAATCTCTGTCTAGTATGATAGTTTAGTTTTATTTGGGGAGCATAGACACGAGTTGAGTGAAAGCGCATGGAAGTGTCAGTCATAGGCACTGATCCAATGCTTGGACAAATGCGAGAAAAGAAATTTAGTTGATCCAGTATTGACATTATTCTCCTAATTATCACAGAAAAATCTATTGGAGGAAGGGGGAAATAACGAGAATCATTGGAACGTAATTGACAAGCTTGACTGGTAGCGTTAGGGCGTGACTTGATGATCAAGCAGCACGAGATGCAAATCCACTCGCGTAAGGGGGAAATCATATTGACAAGGTTCATTGGTGGCATTGTAGCATAACTTGATGATCAAGCAGGATGAGACATAAGTCCACCCGCGTGATGGAGAAATCATGTTGCCTTCAATTAATCCAAGTGGGAGTATGCACATTTTGATGCTTAGGACGCATGTAATTAAGTAATTTAAGCCGGAGTGTTATTAGGTATGCCCACGCGAACTTTTTCCTTACTTTCGTTAAGCTGGCTCATAAAATTTGAGACTATGAGAGTTGTTGGCCAGTCAGCTCCTCTCTAGTCGTTGATTTGACTTTAGTTTATTCATCTTTATTTATTTATTTATTTATTCATATTTAGCTTCTAGTTTCTTCTTCTTCTAGATAAGGGCTTTCGCACTATAAAAACAACATGCAACCAGATACTTGAGGCTAGTGAGCATATTATTTGTCTTCTACCTTGCAACATCAAGTTACGGTTTCTTTTAAGAACATTGCAGACTTATGAAGACTCATGATACGAATGTAGCTAACTTGTGCCAAACCTGTATTAAATGTTGATTTCTTCCCCAAGGATCGTTCACCTAATCAAGCAAATTAACTCTAACTCCCGATAAGAGCCTTAAATAACTTGTACTTAAGAACCTTAATTATGAAGAATTAAAGGCTATTTAACATAAGCGAAGGTTTATATTAGATTAAGTTTGTAAAATACCAAGCCTTTACTTGATAAATTCACCAAGTTCATAAAGAACAGAAGATGAGAAGTAACTTCAAAATAATCAATATTCAATAACTCCCTTTACATAG
This sequence comes from Ricinus communis, assembly GCF_019578655.1. Lineage (NCBI taxonomy): Eukaryota > Viridiplantae > Streptophyta > Magnoliopsida > Malpighiales > Euphorbiaceae > Ricinus > Ricinus communis. The sequence goes on along the minus strand of NC_063264.1, from coordinate 10,795,673 downwards.
AAACTCGTACTAGCTTATATATGCTTTAGAAAACCCTAATTCTATAATGATAAGGAAATAAATAATAATAAGACTAAGAGTAGAACTCCTAAACTAAATAGATAACTTAAAACAAGAGTCCTAACTATTAAAAGACTTCTTTAGATGAACAACAAAAAAACTCCTAAAGTTTGTCCAACCCAAGCCCATATAATAAACATAAAAATTGGGCTTTAGTAACATGTGATATGTGGCCCATTCTTAAGTATTGGACTCCAAATAGCTTCACTTGATTATCTTGGGCTTATCTTGACTTATTCATGCCTCCATATGTTGGATTAAGTTAATAAGGGTATCTTGAGGCCCATTGTTTTGATTAAGCCTAATGTTTATTGGACTTTAAATATAATTAGGACTCCTAGTTAGATAAGGATTCCTAATGGAAATAGGATTCTTTCATCGCGTGAACTCCTAATGTCATAAGGGCTCCTTGATGGATTAGGATTCCTAGTAGGATTATGAATCCTTGTTGAAGTAGTATTCCTTGAGCAGGTAGGATATCCATCATTAGGATTCCTTATTGGAGTAGGATTCTTTATGCTACATGGGTTCTCAATAACTCGTGCCAGCAAACCTAGAGTTATTGCTCACGTCCTTTCTTTGTTTGTGTTGTTTATCTATCTTTGTGTTTAAATCAATTCGATTTGATCCTTACACTTAGCCATATGGAAGAGAATAAAGAACTTGCGATTTCTTTTCTTATTGGATATGAAATTCTACCAATGTTCTCATTTCTTCATTTCCTTTGTTCGTCCCTTTCTAATCAATGTCTAGTATGATGATTTGATTTTATTTCGCGACCATAAACATGAGTGTTGAGTTAAAGTGCATGGAAGCAGCAATCCTAGGCACCGATCTAATGCTTGGACAAAAATAAAATTAATTAATCGAGTATTGATTTCATTCTACAAATGATCATAGATGAATTTTTTGGAGGAAAGAAGGAACGCCGAGTATCGAGGCATGCACAAATGTTCCAATTCAAGATTTGCACCATTGAGATCGCTATCATTCCTAATTCCTTTAGGCACGAGGACTCTTGATGACACAATGATTGACCTAAGGAATCATGGAAATGCAATTGACAAGGTTGGCTGGTGGAATAGGATGTGACTTGATAATCAAGCAGGACGAGACATAAATCCATGCGCGTAAGGGAAAAATCATGTTGTTTTCAATTAATCCAAGTGTCATATAAGTGGGAATGCGAGCGTTTTGATGTTTGGGACGCATATAATGAAATAATTTGCGTCAAAGTATTATTAGGAAGGCCCATGTGAATTTCCTCTTAGTTTCATAAAGCTGGCTCATAAAATTTGGGACTATGAGAGTTGTTGACCAGTCAACTCCTCTCTGGTTTATGATTTCACTTTAGTTTATTCATCATTCTTTATTTATTTGTTCATATTTATCTTTTGGTTCCTTCTTATTGAATAAGGGCTTTTACAATATAGAAACTGCATGCAATTGAATACTTGAGGCTTATGAGCATATTATATCCATTTTTTACCTTGTGAAAGATCAAGTTTTAGGTTCGTATAAGAACTTTGCAGATTGATCATGACTCGCGATAGCACACATATACTTATTGCTCACGTCTTTTCTTTCTTTTGTGTTCTTTGTCAACCCTTGTGTTTAAATCAATTCTTTTTTTATCCTTACCCTTAGCTGTATAGTGGAGAACAAATAACTTATTATTTCTTTCCTTATCGAATCCAAAATCCTACCTATGTTCTCATCTTTTTCGTTTCTTTTGTGCCTCTCTGTCTAATCTTTGTCTAGTATGATGGTTTGGTTTTATTGAGGAGTATAAACATGAGTGTTGAATGACTGCTTATGGAAGAGGAAATCATAGGCACCGATCCAATACTTGTTCAAATGTGAAGAATGAAAATTAGGTGATCAAGTATTAATATCATTCTTCGAAGGATCATAGATGAATTTATTAGAGGAACGAGGGAACGACGAGAATTGAGCCATGCATAAATATTCCATTTTAGGATTTTCCTTATTGGGATCTCCATCATTTATTATCCCTCTGGGCATGAGGACTCTTGATGACATAAGGATTGGTGTAAGGAATCATGGGAATGCAATTGACAAGTTTTACCGGTGGCATTAGGGCATAACTTGTGGTGCGATGCTTATGCAACTACAACTAAGGCAATGAACCTATCGATCCAGCCTAGCACAACGGTAAGTATTAAGAATATCGTGTCCTCCAATAATGAAATCCTAGAATTACTACTTCGTTCCTTGTTATCTAGCCTAAAACTAATAACGATGGTTTCTAAATTTACTAATGACTAAAATTAAATTCTAAATGAAATGCGAGAATGAACGAGTAAAGAGAGAAATCAAGACAAGAAGGCAAACCTAAAGGGAACCTAGAGTAGTTCGCAACCAAACAAAGAATAACAAATTGTTAAGTCCGATTATGTGACCCGTGTACGAATTCTAAACTGAATTCGGTTTCCTTCTCGAGACAACCGAATTTCTAAACCTAAGAACCAAAGGTTGGAATCTCTTCCTAACAATTGATTATTAAGTTAGCCTTAAGCTTTAATCCACCTTTATTAAACTTTATTAATTCTTAATCTGGCAAATTAATTAACCTTATCTCTAAGTGAAAATTAACTTGTTCTTGCAATTAAATTTCCAAACCCAATTAGAATTTCTCAATTGCTAAAATAATTCTATAAACAGTTTCAATACATTCAATGTAATAAAAACCGGGTCTTTATTATTAATTGCAAAAAGAATACAAGAAAAGAAACTTCAAACAATCTTAAAAATTCAGTACAAAGCCAACATAGCAAGAAACTCCAATGGGTTCAATCAATCTAGCTACACATATTCATGTATAAAACAAATAGAAATTCAATTACAATAAAAGAATAAAGAAATCAAAACATGTAGACCCTTTTTACCTAGAATTGCATGAACAGCTCAAAGCCTTGATCTACACTGCAAAAGATCTCCAAAATGCCTCTTGAATTGCTCCCAAAAGTCATGAATCCGACGTCAAAAGGTGGAAATCAGTCTCTTGGAAACCACCTCGTGATGTCTGAAACGCGTCTAGAAAAACTACAAAGGAAGATGAAGAGTCAAAATTGTCTCTTTTTTCACTCGTTCAATTTTATACTATACGCAAATACGGGCTTGTTCGAAGCCCGTGTTCCTCAACACAAGCTGTGTCTAGGCAGTGTTGGTCTCCAAATTACAGAATGAACTGAATCTAGCAAAGGCGTGTTCTGGCCCGTGTTCTCGACTGTAACAAGGGTGTGTTCTTGCCCGTGTTAGCCAACATGGGCCATGCTCTAACCCTCGAAAAACATGGTGCTTCAAAGTGCTTAAGCTACACGGCCTGGAATTTCTGCACGGGCTCAAACACGGGCAGTGTTGACTTCTCAAAAGTCAACCTATGGTCAAATGCCTCTGATTACGTCCGTTTTTGCTCGGAATTGATCTAAAATTGCTCGAACACTAATGATGTACCTATAAAATTTCTTGGAATAGAAAAGGACATAAAACACGGGTGATCTTGGAATAAAAACACAGTAAATACTAAGAAAACGCATAATAATATGCAAGCAAACATGTGTAAAATTATGCACATCAAATCACCCCACACTTAAGCTTTTGCTTATCCTCGAGCAATTAACAACTCAACTCATAAAGATGCAGTCAGCAAGTCCTCAAAGTTCATGCGCCTAGGCCACAACAAATAGCATTCAATGCATCTCAAAAGAAATTCAATCGTAAGTCAAGTTGCAAATTATTAACATAGAATGGAGATAATATCAATGCACAGATAACTTAAACAACAACTCAATAACAAACATCAAAAAAGCAATGCCTCACAGGGATCACTTAAGTCACTTAAATTGTATATAAGGTGAGAAACAAATCCCTTAAAGCAAATGCACAAAACCCGCTTACCATAAGCTTGCTCATAAATCCTATCTTCACTACTACGAACAAATGAATACCAAAATCAAAGGGTCTTTACCAGGGTTGTAATGGGGCTAAGGTAAAGGTATGGAGATTTGAGAAAGAAGTGTGAAAATGCTGGGAATTCTCGCAATAAACAACAATGTATGCTCAAAGAATTAAATGTCAACAAATATTCACTAAAATCCTCAATTTGTAGAATAACACTCGAAAAAACTATCAATCCAATAAAGAGATAAAGAAATAAGGAAATTTGTTTTTTTTTTCTTAACGAATACTGGACTAGCAGCTTATAAGATAACTGTTGCATACAACTAAATAAAGTAAAGTGCAAAAATACAATTTGGATTGAAGGGAGAATCTAAAATATATATAAAAAGAACTAACTTACCAATATAGCATATGTCATTTTAATCCCAAATAAGAGTGAGCAAATCATAAAAAATCAGTATAAAGGTAAAAGAAAGATAAAATGAAAGGACTAAGATGTAAAGTGTGAAGTGAAAAAAATAAAGAGAAGGGGTAAAGACTCAAACATGGCTAACTAACATGGTGAATCCTAATTTGCCCGAATCATCTCATGATATTCATAAATTCATGTAACCTCAACAAGAATTACAGAGCAAGTTTTAGAAGCAAAGCCAAGTATAATGCACACTAAAACAAGAAATATAAAGAGCATGTTTACAATAAATGCTCAAAATCTCACATTTGAAGTGTGGCATTAATTGCAATTGGTTCTCAACATCATCAATTAGGTCATCACTTAAGAAATACATGCATATGACATAATCAACATTCTACGTTACAATTCGACAATTTAAGAAACAATTAAATAATACCGGTTTAACCTAGCAGAGATGATGTATTAAACACCATTAATTGTTTTCCAAGGACAAAGCACAACAAAGAAAAGTAACTACCTTTATAAATCAAATTGTTAATCAGCTCAAAAATAGCATAACTCAATTGCATAAAGACATATTATCCTAGCATCCTAACAATATACAACATCAGTGGTAGGAATTTTAGACACATCGGAAAGTCACAGGAAAGAGAAAGGAACATACGATTTACCCACTCCACACTTGAAGGACACATTATCCTCAGTGTAAAACGAAGTGGGTATCCCGCATGGGAAGTACAAATAAGGAATGCAAAATCAATAATATCCAAGTACATGACATGTATGAAAAATAAAGTAAAAAAAAAGTAAAAAATGAAAGAAAATCTGGGGAAGGTTGCCCTGATCATCCGTCGAGGCTGGTGGGGTGAAAACCAGAGTGTCCTCAGCAGGCGCTGTGCTAGTGGCAGTAGGGGGTCCTGAGTGGAAGTTGAGGCTGATGGAGGCATTGGTGCATCCTTGGTAGAAAGATGAATAAACTAACGTCAAATCAAGAATTAGAGAGGAGTTAACTGGCCAACAACTCTCATAGTCCCAAATTTTATAAGCTAGCTTAATGAAAAAAGAAGAAATTCACGTGGACCTATCTAATAACACTTTGGTGAAATTACTTCACTATATGTGTCCCAGACATAAAAAATGTATGCATTCCCCCTTGGATTAATTGAAAGGAACATGATTTCTCCAACACGCGCATGGATTTGCCTCTCGTCTTGCCTGATCATCAAGTAATGCTCCAATAACATCAATGAAGCTTCTCAATTACACTCCTACGATTCCTTAATGAGAATAAGGGCCGATTTACATGGGCGTACCTAATGACACTCCAACCGAATATACTTCATTATATGCCTCCTAAATATCAAAACGCATGCATTCCTGCTTGTTTTAATCAAAAGCAGCATGATTTCTTTCCTACAAGGATGGATTTGTGTCTCATGTTGCTTGATCACTAAGTCATGACCCAATGCCATCGGTCAAGCTTGTCAATTATGTTTCCATGATTCTTTAATGAAAACATGGAGAAAATTGCTTGGGCTTACCTAATAACACTCTAACCTAATGTACTTCATTATATGCCTCCCAAACATCAAAACATGCTCATTCCTGCTTGGATTAATGGAAAGCAACATGATTTTCTTCCTTACTGATACAAATGTGGCTAACTTGTGCCAAACCCCTATTCAATGTTGATGTCTTCACTAAGAATCGTTCACCTAATCAAGTAAGAAAACTCTAACTCCCAACAAGACCCTTAAATAACTCATACTTAAGAACCTTAATTATAAATTAAAGGTTATTTAATAGAAACATAAGTTTAGATTAAACTAAGTTTGTAAAATACCAAGCTTTCACTTGATAAATTCACCAAGTTCATAAAGAATAAAAGACTAGCTTATAAAAGCCTTAAAAAACCCTAGTTCTATAATGATAAGGAAATAAATAATAATAAGACTAGAAATAGAACTCCTAAACTAAAAAAGATAACTTAAAACAAGACTCCTAAGTATTAAAAGACTTCTTTAAATTAACAAAAACTCTTAAAATTCGACCAACCCTAGTCCATATAATAAACATGATAATTTCGCTTAAGTAACAAGTGATATGCGATGCATCCTTGAGTATTGGACCCTAAATAGCTTAGATTGATTATTTTAGGTTTATCTTATCTTGATCATGCCTCCATATGTTGGATTGAGTTTATAAGAGTATCTTGAGGCCTTTTTTTTTATTAAGTCCAATCTCACTTAGACTTTGAATCGGATTAGGACTTCTAGTTGGATTAGGATTCCTAATGGAAATAGGATTTCTTTTGTCATTTCAACTCCTAAAATCATATGGACTCCTTGCTGGATTAGGATTCCTCATGGAATTAAGACTCCTAGTTAAAGTATGATTGCTTGAGCAACTAGGATTTGCATCATTAGGATTCCTTATTGGAGTAGGATTCTTTATGCTACATGGGTTCTCATTACTTACGTGAATGGATTTACATCTCATCTCGCTTGATCATTAAGTATAGCCTCAATGCCACCGATTAAGCTTGCCAGATGCATTCCCCATGATTCCTTATGCCAATCCATGTGTGATCAAGTTCTCGTGTCTAGAGGAACAAGGAATGATAGAGACCTCAATGGTGCTAATCTTGAAACAGAATATTTGGTCGTGCTTCAATTCTCATTATTTCCTTTTTCCTCTAAAAGATTCATCCATGATAATTTGGAGAATGATATAAATACTTGATAAACTAATTTTCTTTTTTTACATTCGTCCAAGCATTGGATTATTGCCTATGATGTTAGAGTATGCCCTAAAGATAAAGTGTTATCATATGATTGTGTTAATTTATACATCATAATTAATGGCAAACAATTATACTGAAGGCATTATTCGACTATAATGGTACGAGTAGCCAGGTATTATTAAGGAATAATCCAAACCGTTAGAGATGAACACCATGGAAAGTAAACATAAATGTAAGAGAAATTATAAAGCAAGTTTATAATGATAAGGTTCTCATTACATATGTTCCTAAACTTTATTCATAGTCGATGTTTGATCAAGAATTAGATATTGATCAAATGCTCGAGACTACCATAATGTGTTATCACTTACTTATGAAGTAAAAAATCTATCTCATGAGGTTAGGGAATAGGGATTCTAAGATAAGCATACGGGTGCTTATTACAAGAACAAGTTCATTAAATACGACCCTAGCAACCAAATAGTTAGCATAATCAGAAAACCAGGGAGTATCAATGTATACCTAAGTGACATACAAATGTTCTTCTGGAAATCGATCATCTATGGTCGTCTCATCAAGTGCATCTAAGTGAGGATTTTCCAATCTCGATAAATGGTCCGCTGCCAGATTCTCCGCGCCCTTCTTATTCTTGATCTCGACGTCAAATTCCTGTAACAAAAGAATCCACCGAATCAATCTCGGTTTCGCATCATTTTTCAGGAATAAGTACCTCAATGCCGAGTGGTCCTGGGCAATAACTCCGCCAATAACTTGTCGAAGGCGTAAACAACCACCAATAACTCCTTCTCTGTGGTGGTGTAGTGTTCCTGGGCTCCTGTCAAGGTCTTGCTAGCGTAGTAAATGGGTTGAAACTTCTTTTCAATCCTCTGTCCAAGCACAGCTCCAACTGCATAATCACTAGCATCGCACATCGGTTCAGCCCCCAATCGGGAGAAACCATGATTGGGGTCAGAGTTAGAAGTTTCTTAAGTAACTCAAAAGCTACCACGCATGCATCATAAAAAATAAAAGGTACATCCTTAACTAATAATTGAGTAAGGGGCCTAGCAATCTTAGAAAAATCTCTAATAAATCTCCTATAAAACTCTGCATGGCCTAGAAAACTCCTATGACCTTAATGTGAACTAGGAGGAGGTAGCTTAGATATTACTTCTACCTAAGCTCTATCCACCTCCATCCCAGCCTGAGAGATCTTATGCCCTAAAACAATCCCCTCTCTCACCATGAAATGACATTTTTCCCAGTTTAGTACCAAGTTAGTCTCAATACATCTAGCTAACATGCGCTCAAGGTTTTCCAAACAAAGAGAGAAAGAATTACCAAAAATAGAGAAGTCATCCATAAATACCTCCATAGACTCCTCAATCATGTCCTCAAAAATAGCCATCATGCACCGCTGAAATGTAGCTGGTGCATTACACAGTCCGAATGGCATCCGTCTATAAGCAAACGTCCCATAAGGGTAGGTGAAGGTAGTCTTCTCTTGGTCCTCAGATGCAATAGGAATCTGAAAGTAACCTGAAAAGCCATCAAGAAAACAATAAAACATGTGACCTGCTAAACGTTAAATCATCTGATCAATGAAAGGAAGAGGAAAGTGGTCCTTCCGAGTTGCATCATTAAGCCTACGGTAATCAATGCAAACTCGAAAGCCTGTTACCGTCCGAGTCGGGATCAGCTCATCCTTCTCATTCCTTACCACTGTAATGCCTCCTTTCTTGGGTACAACCTGCACAGGACTAACCCACGAACTGTCAGAAATGGGATATATCAAACCTGCATCAAGAAGTTTAATTACCTCCTTCTTTACCACTTCTTTCATGTTCGGATTGAGTCGTCTTTAAGGCTGAACGACTGGCCTGAAACTGTCCCCCAATGAAATCTTATGAGAGCAGAAACTTGGATTTATGCCCAGGATATCGGCTATATTGAAAGCAAAGGCCTTCTTGTACTTCCTTAGAACTTCCAACAACATGGCTTGTTCTTCAGGAGTTAGATCGGCTGCTATGATTACTGGTAAGCGCTTCTCTTCATCCAGGAAGGCATAAACCAAGTGGCTCGGTAACTCCTTCAGTTCTAAAACTGGTGGGTCCTCGAATGAAGTCTTTACTTTCCGCACCCCAGACCTGTCAAGAAAAAGATAGGGATCAGTTGACAAGCTCGGCTCAAAAGCCAATAAAACAGCGTGTTGCTCTAACACTTGCTCGTTGCTCTAACACTTGCTCGTTGGACAACTCCTCCTCATCCTCAGCTAATGCTACTTGCAAAGGGTCAGAACATAAAATTTCTTGTAAATGGGACTCAACCACATCATCAATCACATCAATAGAACATACAGTATTATCATAGTCCAGTGACTGTCTCATGGAAGTGGCCAGGTCAAAGGTAATGGTCTCATCATTAACTCTAAGCTTAAGCTTTCCATCGCTTACATCGATAACAACCCTCGATGTAGCTAGGAAAGGCCTACCCAGTATAAGAGGCACAGTGCTATCACCCTCCATATCCATTACCACAAAATCTACAGGAAAGATAAATTTATCTACCTTTACAAGTACATCTTGAACAATACCTCTAGGAATTTTAACAGTCCTATCTGCTAATTGAACACTCATCCTAGTAGGCTTTGGCTCATGCAACCCTAATTTGGCAAATAAACTAGTGGGCATTAAGTTAATCGGCTCCTAAATCAGCCCAATGCACCACTAATTGATAAATCACCAATCATACAAGGGATAGTAAAACTCCCTGGATCTCGTCGCTTGAGTGGCAGTTTGTTCTGGAGAATAGCTGAACACTCCTCATTAAGCACCACCTGACCAAGATCCTCCAACTTCTTCTTGTTGCTCAAAATCTCCTTTAAGAACTTGGCGTATTTCGGCATCTGTGAAATTGCCTCAACAAAAGGTAAGTTAATTTTCACCGCTTAAATAAGTCAAGAAACTTATCATATTGCTTGTCCACCATATCCCGTCTCAACCTTGCAGGATATGGTACCGGGGGCTGATGCTCCCACACAGGGCTCTTTTGCATGTCTTCTTTCTTTCTTTCATTCTCTACCATCTCAAGGTCTGGTCCTTCCTTAGCTGGCTCGACCTGCACGATTGTATTATCCTTATCAGCTAAAGGCGAAGAACTAGTCAAATTCTTACCTGAACGCAAGGTGATAGCTTTGCAATGCTCCCTCGAGTTTGACTCATAGTGCTAGGGAGCGATCCGAAGGTCTCTCCGAAAGCATCTTAGAAATTTGGTCAATTTGAGTCTCCAAGTTCGAATCGAGGCCTGCCGATTCCTAAGTGCACTATCACCACGGAATCTTGTTTCATAGATGTCACAAACTTCATCATGAGCTCCTCTAAATTTGACTTCTTTTCTTGGGAAGAGGAGCTTGTGTAGGCCCAGTGGTTGTTGTGGCCGTTGATGAAGTCTTTGGAAACTGGCGACCACGGGCATTATTGTTCCTCCAACCGAAATTAGGGTGATTGCGCCATCCAGGGTTGTATGTATTACTTTGTAGGGGTTATTCTACTGTCTTGGGGCATTCCCCATATAATCAACTGTTCAACATCGGGAAGATATAGTAGAATTAGATGGAAAACTAATAGAAGATGAAGCAACATACCTCCCCGCAGATACCGACCGTAATGCGGCCACCACAAAACTCGCAGCCCAACGCCTTCACGTGAACCGGCATCCTGAGTTGGTCGATCTTCTTGGCTAGAAGCTCTATTTGAGCTGCCAAGGCTGCTGTAGAGTCCACTTAGTTGACCACTCCTTGTCTTCCTGGTCGGCTCCTAGAGGATTGCCACTGATAGTTGTTCATGGCCATTTCCTCTATCAAGTTCCCGAGCTTGCTCGCGTCTTCTTGTTTAGCGCCCACCGCCGCAGCATCCACCATCGCCTCGTTGCGAGGTTCAACCCATTGTAGAAGGTCTGAACCTGCATCCACACTGGCAATCCATGATGTGGGCAACATCTCAAAAGATCTTTAAATCTCTCCCATGCATCGTACATGCTTTCATCATCCAACTGCACAAAAGAAGATATGTCATTTCTAAGTTTAGCAGTTTTAGCAGGAGGAAAATACTTATATAAAAATTTTTCGTACCAACGCCTTCCGGTGTAGTGATCGTCATTGTGGAAGAGATTGTAACCATCTCTTTGCTCTATCCCTCAAAGAAAATGGAAACAATCTCAGCCGAATGGCATCATCGGTTGTTCCATTTATTTTGAATGTGTCACAAATCTCTAAAAAGTTGGAGATATGTGCATTGGGATCCTCGCTGGGTAATCCTCCAAACTGCACGCTTTGTTGGATCATCTGGATAACATTGGCCTTTATCTCAAAATTGTTGGCCGCTACAGCAGGTCTGACTATACTAGTTTTCGTCCCATCCAAAGATGGTCGAGCAAACTCGTACATCGTCCTCTGATCCTCATCGGCGTGGGGGTCATGGTTTTCCATTGTGTCTAGTCTATCCACAGGTACCTCAACCTCAATCTCCTCCTCTTCTATTTGCAACCACTTCCTTAAGAGTCTGAGGGATCGTTCTGGATCAGATAGAGGCTCTATAAGATTCGAGTTTGAGCTCCTGGTCATAAACTACCTGAAACCGAAAGTCCACACAACCACCGATCAACAAAAATAATATAATAATAAATAATAATAAAATTAAAGAATAAATGAATAAAATAAATAATGACTAAATTAACACAAAACAATTCACTCTAGTTCCGCGATTCTGACTCCCCGTAAGAACGGCTCCAAAAACTTGATGGGCTCTTTATGCAACCTACACCTAAGGTAGTGAACCTATCGATGCAGCCTAGCACTAGTGAGTATCAAGGTCGTATCCCTGGAGATCGGGTGAACCTAGAGTTACTGCTGCTTGCTATGTTATCTAGTCTGAAATAGCGTGTGAAAGTTCTAACATACCAGCTAATGGTTTTGAGTGCAATTAAGTAAATGAAGGACAACAATGGACAATTAAAAGACAATTGTAACGAGAGAAATAAATCCAAAAGGGAGCCTAAGTGATGGAATTCTAAAGATGAATTTTATGGATTGCCGATCTTGCTTACCCGTGCCTAAATCCTGAATTGAATCCCGGTTCCTTTCTCGAGCTTACCGGATTCCTAAACCTGCACTAACCTAATGGAATCTCTTCCTATCAGATTACTACAAATTAGCATTAAGTATGATTTAAGGCTATTAAGAGTTGTTAGTTCTTAATCCGGCGAGTAAATTAACCTCATCTCTAAGTGTTAACTACCAGTCCTTACTATTCAAAATCCAGTTGTAACAAGCATTTCTCAATGTCAAGAAACAACCTAATAAACAATTAATCCAACGTCTCAAATTAACTACATCAAACTTTTATTACTGAATAGTAAGAAGATTGCAAGAATGATAATTATAAAAAACTAACAATTAAGCATAATCCATCAACAAAGGTGAACCCTAATGGATTTAAAATATCTAGCCGCTCATGTTCATAGTCAAAGCAATTAAAGAATAAAATAAGGAAAAACAAATTAAAGGTATGTACACCCTTCTCTTTCAAGCTGAATAAGAAACCCTAAATTTGCAAATTCAAAATCTCAAACCCTAGTTGCCTCTTGAATGCTCCTAAAGTTTGTCTTGATCTTCAATTCGATGTTGGAATAAGTGGAATCCCCACTTCAATTGATGAAAATTGATCTCTCCAGGTCTACAATTGAGGTATAGGAAATATTTGATTAAGTGTGTGTCTTGGAATTGAGTCCAAAAATCGTCCTCTTCAATTAGAATTCAAAATCGCCTATATAGTTGATTCAGCACGGCCGGAGTCCAGGCGGTGCTAAATCTGTGGAGTCTGTTGTGCTGAGCCACCACAGGCCGTGCCCAAGCCGGTGCTGACTCCTTCTAGATCGTGCCCAAGGCGATGCTGATCCACCACAGGCCGTGCTGGAGGCCGTGGTGGCTATGGAAGTCGTGCTGAAATGGCACAATTGGGGATAGCCTCTTGATAATTCAGCACGGCCAGAGTCCAGGCCGTGCTCAACCCTCGGGGTGCTTGTTCTCGCCCAATTTGATGGATTTTGCTCCGTAATCACACGTATTTCCCTCAATTACTGATGGTGTCCTTCGAAAATGACCTGAAACGAAAAGGGAAACAAAAGACAGGTGATTCTAGCATAAAACGGGATAATCATGTATAAAAATGTGAACAATCGGGCATGAAAACATGTGTCGTATGATGCTTATCAAGCCTCCACAACAAAACTATTACTAAACCTAAAATTGTGTTTACGAAAATCTAAATAATTACTATTCCTTTTAATTTCATCCATAAACACCACTCGACGATGGTAGGCTTGAATCAAGCTCTTAAGGTGATGAACTGTTAAGGACCGTTCATCCTTGGTAGTTCCAATAGACCCAACCCATGGTTTTTTTATGGCTTTAGGCGAGCCACTAACGCCTTCATAATTCTCAAGGTTGCTACCCTATTATTCATTGCAGTCACCTTTGACTCTGATGCTAATTTCCCCACTCCTGCCTCTGAGTGTATCTTTTTAATCCTTACAATTTTTTTCTCTCTAGCCAGTTGCTTAATTCTTATCTTCTTTAAGAAACCAATTAAAGTCATTTTAGATGAGGGAGCCATGGATCCTCCACCCAAGCCCACCACAATACATTCCATTGACACTTGTAGGGCTAACCTAGAGCTGTCTATCTTAATAACAACCATTGGTCTAAAGTTCGCTAATAGTGATAGGCTCCCCAACAACCCATCCCAATAGATTGGCTAAAGCTCTAATTTGATGGTTTGAGCTTCTGAATCTCTTAAAATCTCTAGGTTTTCTTAAACCTAAGGCCCGCATCTTTATCCCCTCTAGCTTGCTGATAAGGGAAAGCCAATTTGGATCCACTTATACCCCTCCAAACTCTTATCCTCTTTTTTCGTATTGGACTCCTCACTTGGGCTCATCACTTTTTTACCTTTTAAACTCTCTCCTTTATTTAGCCTAGCCTCATCATAAGGTCCCTTATATGGTCCTATACCATCTTGGAAGATTCCTCTTTAAATTTGATTGGATTTGCATGTGAAAAAATGTTTATGATCATGACAGGTTTTGGGAAATAATAAACTGACACTGCCAAACATCATCCTTTAGTACTTCTCCTTGAGCCTCCTACCCGCACGTGATCCCTGGTCACTACCTAACACACCTTCTCTAAACGGTACATGGAGTGCCAACTCCTATGATCCCCTGCTCTTTCGCGAATCAGCCTCCTTCATTATATCATCCTCAGTATGTTATGCTTTTGCTCTTTCCTCTCTATTTCTATTTCCTTCAATTGAGCCTCTATAGCTGTAACTAACGATGTCTAGGATTCCTATAGGAACTACCATCATCAGACTCCTTATAGATGCATTATACTTTAAGTTACCAAACTCTAAAAGCTTTTGCATATTCTCATCATCTTAGAATGGGCACATCTTCAATATGTGACCTATTCTTCCACATAGAAAACATAACTTTGGTAATTGTTCATAGTTGAAGGGTATTTGATCAGACTCTGAGAACCCCTTCATATGCTTACTTTTATCATTGAAGAAACCCAATCATAGAGGCTCCTCTATATTCAAGGCCACTCTTATCCTCAGAACACACTCATACCCAAATATAGGACTTAGATAATCCGTTGTCATAAAATCCCCCAAAAGTTTACTGATAGCACAAGCATTGCCCCAATTGATTTCATCTAGAGCTAAATTATGGACACTTCAAAAAAGCCAGCTAATCAATAGGAGTTTATGTTGGCCACTCTATGAGCACCATCCAAGGAGCTCCATTTAACACCCATCTCTTATCCTCCTCATTCCAAAAATGAAATATAAATATGTTTTGCTTATGCTTATGGACCAAAACTTCTCCTGATAGTTTCCAAAATTGGATATCACAAATTTGACTATATTAACATTTAAGTTCTTGAAAGTGAGTACCTTCCCCACCAACAGCTTCTCAAACAAACGGGAGTCCATATTAATGTTTTGTTATAACTGAAGAGTGTGCTGAGTACACTTCAGATTTGGAGTTCTCTGAATGATATCTTGGATGTAATCATCCTTGCATTGAGTAACGTTCTCCTCCATTATGAAGGAAAAGAGATAAGAGAACTTTCAACTTCCCTAACTCTAGATAGTAAATGCAAAAAATGGCTAATAAAAGCAGAACCACACCACCAGCCACCAAATCACCACAGCAAGACACACACCTCCACACCCCTCTAAATTAGAGAAACGAAACCCAAGCTACCCCAACAAGGCACAAGACTCAACTTAGACATGCATGAAATTTAAGGAATTAAAGGGAATTTTGTTTTTTAAGTTTGATTTAATTAAATAAAGTTTCTCGTTAATTATTGTTAACTTAGGACTTATGTCTTAATGTCCTAGTATGACTAGGTTTTTTATCGTAATTAAAATATATGTTTAACTTTATGTCTTAATGTTTGACTTTGTATCCTAAAAGGACACAAGATTAAAATTAAGAATATTTCAAAGGGAATTAGTTATTAATTAAATCTGATGTTATTAATTCTCTATAACTTTTTTCAACTAAGATTAAATCTTGGTTTTCTAGTATGACTAGGATTAGTAAAGTTTGTTTAGTCAAAGGTTGACTTTATGTCCTAATTTTTTTTATTTTCACCGAAAGTTACACTCTAAAATATGGAGAATTTTTATTTTTGAATATGATTTAATTATTTTAATTTTTCATACTCCATTTTGTCCTAATTGCATGCATTGATCAAATAACCTGAATTATGCTATCTTGATTCTTTTATATGCTTTATATAATATGATTATATTTGGCATTTGATGGATAATTATGGACTATAAAGACCAATGTAATTGTGTTGAATGGTTGAATGTTTTGATTTGGTATTTTTGAAATAAAGACTACGTTCCTTGCCTTTCTCTAAACTTCTGTAAGTTATAAAATTCTTTTCTCATCTAACTACCCTTGAATGCAACTCAAGGTTTCTCTAAATCTTATGTAAATGTTGTATATAGTTTTAGATTAGTTAGATAGATTTTATTTTGTAATCTAGATGGAAATATGGCACCAAATGGAGATGAAGGGAATATTGCTTCAAGACTTGAAGATCATGACGATGATACCTAGGTTTTGACCATCTAGTTATCTCTATTGGCTCGAGATAACTAGTTTAGGAAGTCCATAATCATCCATAGTAGTTTCATGTACTTGGCTTATATTGTATATGTGATGTATGATATATGCATGATCATGCCAAAGCATGAAACTCTTACATTTGATATTTGTATATTCATGCCAAAGCATGAGACCTTAATCACCATTTTTTAATAAATCCCTTGTTCAATATTAAGTCATATGTTAAGAAAATGATTAAGTTGCCTTCCATAATTAAAATAAGAACGAGAGCCTTGTTCATAGGTCAATTTGTTGAGCAAACTCAAGGTTGGCTATTACCTTGGTATGTTATCTATTTTAATTGATAGGTCTTACTTAGATGCGTTAAAGCTTGATTATATGAAGATAGAGACATGAATTAAATGAAACATATATGATGTCTAGAACTCGTAATATATGTTTAGAAAAATGTTATTTTCACCTAATTGATCTAGAAGTTGTATAGAGGTACAATTGACAAATAGCTATCTACCTAATTTATTTTAATATGATTTGTTGAGCAAACTCAAGGTCATATTAAAACAGATGGGATTTTAGCTCACTAGGAACAACTAAATTATTAGTATCCTGAATTTATAGTGAGGGCTAGTGATTCGTATCGATAAATAGTGGGAGTTAAGTAACGAGTTGCAAGACCTTTACTAGTTACTTGAATAAATGAACTTATATTCATTTATCTTTATATTGGAAGGTTATTAGAAAAGATGAATGGCAATCTATCTTTGCATAGTATCCTTGATACCAACAAGCTTACTGGGCCGAACTTTCTTTATTGGCATCAAAATGTGAGGATTGTTCTCAAATAAGAAAAGCAGCTTTATATGTTAGACACATCTTTATTGCATCTCCTTATCGAAGATGCACCTGAGGAGGTGGTCCAAGAGTACAAAAAGCATCAGGAAGATAATGACCAAGTTGTTAGTGTGATGTAGGAAGTATGACTTTCGAACTACAAAGATAACATGAAAATGTGGATGCTCTAACTATCATCTTATATTTGAAGGAAATGTTTGATGAGCAGTTAAGGACTGAAAGGTATGAGACCTTAAAGGAATTGTTTCGATGCAAGATGGATGAATGTACATCTATGAATGTACATATACTAAAGATGCTTGGATATATGGAACATCTAGAGCATTTTAGTTTTCTGATGGACCATGAATTAAGTAAACACTTAATTTTGCAATCTCTACCTAATAGTTATTCGCAGTTTATTATGAGCTTTCATATGAATAAGTTAGATACTACAATACCCAAACTTATTAATTGTTAAAAACTATGGAGGGCACCATAAATAAGAAAAATGGAAAAGTTCTAATGGTAGAACATTCTAAGGCTACTAAGAGTAAGTCTAAGGAGAAAAAGGGAAAGAAGGCCTATAGATGTTGAGAGAAATATGGAAAATCCTATGATGAAAGTTATTGCCTTCTCGGGTCTCAAAAGATGAAGGACAAGCAAATCCGAGGCTAGGGTTGAGGTTAATCCAGTTGGAATTACCTTTTTAAAATCAATTTGGACTCAATTGTCAAGAGAAATAAAGTTTAAAGGTCAAAATGGCAGTTTTCACATATTCAGCGACCTAATTGCAAGAGTTTTAAACTTCCTCTACATAGAACCGATTGGATTTTTGCACTCCGACGTCATTTTTCTCGATAATTTTATGTCTAGATACAAATTCTATAAGGTTTTCTTAGCGATAATCATCATTTTTATTGATAATTATTTAAATTTCAAAATAAAATTCGTTATTTATCGATAATATTTTAAAATCTACCGCCACCCTTAGGGTTTTCCTTGAAACCCTACCTCTATAAATAGAAATAGGTGATTAGGGTTAGGGTTAACAATTAAGAACTGAGATTTGGCAATAACTGATATCAAAACTTGAAAAGCATTGAGAAAGAAAACACATAAAGGAATCTAGAGAGAAAAGAGAGAAAAAGATTGTCATTCTTATTTGACAATTCAAGACTCAAGCTAGTAAGAAAGAACAGTTTTTGGAAACAAGCCACTGAAGAAAGAATCAATTTTGGAAACTTGTTTCTAAATTGACAGAAAAATTCTCTACACCAGATCTAGTAGTGGATTCCTACCTAGTCTTTGACTCAAATTCATCCTCATCACCTGAGACTCACAGATCTACCAACTTCGATACAACCTGAAAGTTCCTTCAATCATGCATCCTTCATTATCCAAGAAATTGGTTCCTTCGTTCCCTTTTTCTGCTTTTATTATTTGCTTTTAGAAACATGATTAGGATTATGATTTATGATTAGTATGATTAGATTAGGGTTTCTATGAATATCCATGATTATTGGATTTTGAATCTAATAATAAGAACTTTAGGGTTTTGAAATATGATATTTTGAATAATTAGACTTAGTAGGCTTTTGCATGTTTTAGTTAGGATTTGGGCTTAATTAGAATTGGGATTATAGTGAATAGGCCTCATCGTAATAAGTAGTCGATTAGGTCGAAGGGCTGGAGATCAAAAGCATAATAGGTAATTGGGCTAGATTAGGTGGGCCTTACACATAATTAATTAGTAAATTAGGCTAACAACTCCAATATAGGCTGGTTTGAATAAAAATGGGCTAGACTTAAGTGAATTATGTGTGTTGTTTTGGCATGCCTATGTATGAATTGCTTGCAAATAGCTTGGCTTGATCTTTCCGAACTTAAAATAAAGGGAATCCCGAGGGATCAAGGTCATTTTTGAAACCTATGCAAAAATATAACACGAGGTTAATATGCCATATTCTACACCCTCCATAATGAGCTATAGCACAGATGGATGACGAGGCCATTTATAGGGAATAATTTAAATAATAAAATTAAAGACTGATATACATAAATAAGGAAGTTAGTTTCTGAATCCATCTCTATATTTGTGGCATAATGTCATGAAACTTCAGCTTAGAGGTTAGCCAAGTCGCGCGGCACTTAGTTAACTTGCTTGACGAAGTCGAACTAAGTAAGCCTAGATGAGAGTTGGGAGCAATTTTAGGTGAGCAAATTAGGCAGCAGGTGTTTAGGACTTGGGTAGGGTAGAGAGTTGAGAGCACTTGAGCTTTGAAAGTATGGAGAGCTTTATTAAGTTTCCAACTTTCCTCTGGTATGTTCTTGTTGTTCTTGTATATTAAAAATGATGAATAGAGGGGGTATTTATAGGCTTCCCACCTCCTCAACTTGTGGTCAGAATTCATTCTTCTAGAATTCTCTACAAGCTACCTATGTACAAGGCTTCCTTTGGAAGCTACTCTATGTACAAACAAGGGAAGCTTCTAGGCAGCTCCTTAGCTTGGCACACAGCCTTGCTTCCTCCAGCAATTTCCAGATTCTTCCCTTGATTTCCTTAGGCGTACCAACTTGGGCTGTAGCTTTAAATTTGGGCATATGTTGGGCATATTTCTGCCTATGGACAAGCCTTGCCTTGCCCAAGATGAGGCGGGCTGTGACACCCTCCCTCACTCAATCTCGTGACGTCCTCATCGCGACTTGAGCTTTGTAATTTTGGATATGCTCCAGGAGTTGCCATAGCAAATCTTCACTTTCCCACGTAACCTCGCTGTCGGGTAAATTTTTCCACTTCACCAAGTATTCGGTGTAGTTGGGAACTCCTTTTCTTCTTATCACTCTGTCCGTAAGGATGCATTCAATCTCCTTATCGAACTCAGTGACAACGGCTGTTGGAGCTCTTCTAGATTCGCCACGGCTGGGGTCTTCCTTGTCTTCGTGGTATGGCTTGAGCATACTCACACGGAAGACATTATGGATTTTTAATCTCGAGGGCAGTTGGAGCTGGTAGGCAGCAGCACCAACGCGTTTCCTGACTGGGAACGGGCCTTCATATTGCCTTACCAAGCCTCTGTGTACTTTGCGGAGGGACTTGAACTGATTAGGCAGCAGCTTTACCATCACCAAGTCGCCAGTGCTGTATTCCTTGGGGCGTCTCTTCACGTCAGCCCACTTCTTCATGCGCTTCGCTGCTTTATCGAGGCATGCCCTTGTTATGTCTGCCTCTTTGTGCCATTCCCTTGCAAACTTATAGGCCGAAGGGTTGGCTCCTCCATAGCCAGCAGCAATGGCATTAGGCGTCAATGGCTACTGTCCCATAATGACTTCGAAGGGACTCTTACCCATGGACTCACTTCGTTGGAGGTTGTACGAGAATTAGGCTACGTCAAGCAGTTTTCCCCAATCTCGCTGGTGAGCACTAACATAATGCCTTAGGTAGAGTTCCAGCAAGGCATTAATCCTTTCCGTTTGGCCGTCGCTTTATGGATGAAAGCTTGTGGAGAAGTTGAGGTCTGTGCCCAACAACTTGAATAACTCTCGCCAAAACTTGCCGGTAAACCGAGGGTCTCTATCACTAATTATACTCTTCGATAAGCCCCACAGCTTCACAACATTCTTGAAGAAGAGATGAGCTGCCTCGTCTACCTTGCAGTCTGCCGAGGTAAGGAGTCTGCCGAGGTAGGGATAAAAGTAGCATACTTACTAAATCTATCCACAACAACCATGATACTTCCGAACCCTTCGAATTTCGGCAGGGCCACAATAAAGTCCATCGAGACACTCTCCCACGGCCTTTTCTGCGATGGGAAGAGGTTCAAGTAGGCCAACAGGTTGTTGTTGTTCCACCTTGTCTTGTTGGCATACAAGGCAGGTCCGAACATAGGCCACCACATCGTCCTTGAGTTGCGGCCAGTAATAGTTTTACTAGACTAGCGCAAGTGTGCGAGTCATTCCGAGATGTCCAGCCCACAAAGAGTCATGGCATTCCTTCAGAATTTCTCTCCGCAGCTTTCCCCACTTCAGCACATAGACTCGATTGCCAACAGTTAGGAGAAGGCCCTTTTTCTCCTAAAATCGTCGAGTTTTTCCCTCGATCGCCAGCTTGATGATGCTCTTGGCCAAAGTGTCTTGCTGCATTCCTTCCTTGATGCGGCTAAGGAAGTCACTCTGTAGCGTGCTAGCAGCAATGGAAGCCAACTCCGCCTTTCTACTCAACGCATCAGCGACAACGTTGGCTTTGCCTGGCTTATATTCAAGCTTGTAGTTGAATTCGGCCAAGAAATCTTACCAGTGTGCTTACTTAGGACTCAACTTCTTTTGAGTCTGAATATAGCTTGTAGCCACATTATCTGTTAAAATAGTGAACGTGCTGCCGAGCAAGTAATGTCTCCATGTGCGCAAGCAGTGGACGATAGTGGTCATTTCCTTCTCTTGGACAGTATACCGCCTCTCCGTTTCATTGAGCTTGCGACTTTCATAGATGATAGGGTGCCTATCTTACATGAGGACGCCTCCAATGGCATAGTCCGAGGCATCCCTGTGCACCTCAAATGGTTTTCCGTAATCGGGCAGCATCATGACTGGCTCCATTGACTAGAACCTTATAGGGAGATGATTAGAACTACGAATGCTAACCAAAGAACCTTATAGGTCAAATCATTGCACTTAGAGGGAATAATGGTGGTAGGCACAATGTTGGAATGGATATAGAAAAAAAAAAGTAAATAAATAAAGTAAATCTATAAATCTATAAATCTATTTAAATATTTTAATCCATATTGATTGACTACCTCCATTATGTTGTTGCTAGCAAATACCACTATTTTTTGTTTTGGATCTTCAAAATCATTCCCGCAAGAGATCCGAGTCCACTAGTGCGAGTCTTGATAAGTTTACAAAGTTCTTTAAAAAATTCATAACTTTATTTCATGTAAGGTATAAAACTGAAATAATATACTCACTAGCCTCAAGTATTCGGTTGCATGCGGTTCTTATAGTGCTTAAGCTCTTATTCATAAGAACAAGAAACTAGAAGTTATATATGAATATATAAATAGAGAAGGATGAATAAACTAAAGTCAAATCAAGAACTAGAGAGTAGTTGACTGGTCAACAAGTCTCGTAGTCCCAAATTTTAAAAGCCAACTTAATGAAAACAATGGGAAATTAGCATGGGTCTACGTGAGAACATCCGACCCAAACTACTTTATTATATTATGCTAATCCTTATGTCATTCGAAGTCCTCATGCCTCGAGGAACAAGGAATGATGGAGACCCCAATTATGCAAATCCTAAATCGTAATATTTCATCGTGCCTCGATTCTCATCATTCCCTCTTTTCTCTAAAAGACTCATCTACAATCATTTGAAAAATGATATTAATACTTGATCAAGTAATTTTATTTCTTCGCATTTGTCCAAGCATTAGACTGGTTGATAAAAATGTGGCTAACTTGTGCCAAACCCCTATTCAATGTTGATGTCTTCACTAAGGATCATTCACCTAATCAAGTAAAGAAACTCTAACTCCCAACAAGACCCTTAAATACTTGTGCTTAAGAAGCTTAATTATAACATAAATAAAGATTTAAATTAAACTAAGTTTGTAAAATACCAAGTCTTCACTTGATAAATTCACCAAGTTTATAAAGAACAAAAGAAGAGAATTAACTCCAAAATATCAATATTGAACCAACCTTTATATAAAAATTCGTACTAACTTATATAGGCCTTAGAAAAACCCAATCTATAATGATAAGGAAGCAAATAACAATAAAACTAGGAATAGAACTCTTAAACTAAAAGGATAACTTAAAACATGACTTCTGACTATTAAAAGACTTCTTTAAATGAACAAATACTCATAAAATCCATCCAACCCTAGTCTGTATAATAAACGTGACATTTGGGCTTAAGTAACATGTAATAAGCGGCCGATGCTTTAGTATTGGAATCCAAATAGCTTGACTTATTTATCTTGGGCCTATTTTGACTTGTTCATGCCTCCATATATTGAATTAAATTGATAGGAGTATCTTGAGGCCCATTGTCTTGATCAAGCCCAATCTCACTTGGACTTTGGATCTTCAACCCAAGCTTCAACTCTTACTTCATGAACACTCCCAAAGCATCCTTGAACTTCTTCATGCGAGCTCTAGCCATTGGTCCATCATATTTGAGTGGCTCGTGTACAATCCTAGTTGGATTAGGATCCTAACTAGAGTAGGATCCTCGTGGGACTAGGATTCCTAGTGGAAGTAGGACTGCTCGTGGGACTAGGATTCCGTGTTAGAGTAGGTGATGAGCATAGTTTTACACATATTTGCTAGCATATTATTGTGTATGTTCTTAGCAATTATTGTGCTTTTATTCCCAGATCACCCGTGTTTTATGTTCTTTTGCATTTCAGGAACATTTGTAGGACCATCATCGGTGTTTAAGCAATTATAGATCAATACGTGCGGAAACGGATGAGAATTCATCAAGATCGGACAAGAGCCCGCGTCGCACACATTGAGCACGGCCTGAGTCAAGGCCGTGCTGACCATCACGGCCTAGACTCTGGCCGTGACCAACTATCAAAACTTGGTCTTCAAAACAATAGTTTGGGCACGGTTTTCGTAGCCACCACGGCCTCCAGCACGGCCCGTGGTGGCCAGCACGGGGAGCAACACGGTCATGGTGAAACCCTAGTTGGTGAGATCCACAGTTTCAGCACGGCATGGACTCCGGCCGTGCTGATCAGCACGGCCTTAACCACGGTCGTGCTGAGTTAAATATATAAGAAAAATTCATTTTTCTTAGAGAAAAAAAAGCGGGGAGAAAAAGAGTGACATTGTGCCGTAGTGGCTGGTTCGGTTTCTGCACAATACTGAGTGCGAGAGAGAGTTGCAGTGTGTAAGAATCCCGGAATCGTAAGATTCCGAGTGCAAAACAGTAGTGGAGCAATTCAAGAGGCAGTTTGGGAGATTAATCAAAGTGTAGATCTAGATTTGGAGCTGTTCATCCAATTCGAGAGAAAAGGGTGTACATGTTTTATTTTCATTATTCTTTCATTGTAATTGATTTCCTAGATTGTTTTAAACATAAACATGTTTAGCTAAATTGATTAAATCCATTGGGATTTCTTTGCTATGTTGGTTTGATATTATATTGTTGGATTGTTTGAGTTGGTTTTGTATTCTTCTTGTTTTCAGTGTTAATAAGATTATGCATTATTCATGAGACGTTGTGAATTGTGATGTTTAGATTGCTTTATGAGACTGAGAAATCCGTTTGGCAATTGGAACTTTGAATAACAAGAACTGGTTAATAATCGCTTAGAGATAAGGATAATTAACTAGCCGGATTAAGAATTAACAAAGCTTAATAGAGGCGGATTAAAGCTTAATGCTAATTTAAGAATCAATCGTTAGGAAGAGATTCCAACTTTAGGTTATTAGGTTTAGGAATTCGGTTATCTCGAGAGAGAAACCGAATTGATTAAGAATAAATCCACGGGTAGCATAATTAGACTAACCGATCCTTTATCTTTTGTTTGATTGCCAACTAGTTTAGATTCCCTTTGGGTTTGTCTTCTTGTCTTGATTATTTCACTTATCAATTACTCCTACATCTCCCTTAGAACTTAGCTCGTAGTTAATAGTTAGTTTAGAATTTATTCATCATCCATTTTAGGTTAATATAACAAAGAACAAAGAAGTAACTCTGGGCTTTCGCTTTCCCGAGGAATACGACCTTGATACTTGCCCTTAGTGCTAGACTGCATCGATAGGTACACTGCCTTAGATTGTAGCTAACACGAGTAGCACCCATCAAGTTTTTGACGCCGTTGCCGGGGAATTGTTTGAAAACTAGAGTGAAATTTGCTATTTGTTAATTTAGCCATTTTTTTTCTTTCTTATTATTTTATGATTTTTATTTTTATTTGTTTATTTATTTTATTTTATTTGTACATATTTATTTAGCTTAAGTTTATGATTCAGATAGTGAATGATAAGGAGGTTCAATGCTAAACTCAAAATCTTTGTATGACGCATTGGAAAATGAGAATAGGAATCAAGAGAGTGCTAAAAATTAGGATGCCCGTGCATCTTTAGATGCTCGAGTGGAATCATTTTGCAGGGCTACCGATCAACTCTCTCCTCCTATCCTTTCATCTCAAGTCTTTTGTGAATTTTGTTGTGGTTTACATGTGTGTAATGATTGTCCATTGTGCAGTGATTTTACTCCTTATTCTTATAACTGTGAATAGGTGAATTATACGGGCAATTGGCCAAGTGACTCATATGGAAGCACCTATAATCAAGAGTGGAGTACTCATTCACCCTATGGATGGAGCTTAGATGGCCCAGAACCACCAGAATCTCAGCAACTACATCAGCAGCCTAATGTTGCACCTTCAACTCAAGATGAAGAGTTAGTGTCAGAGGAGCTGATGATGAGGTTCATAACAAGTCTTGAGGAAAGATTCCAACAAACAGAGAGGATACTTGAAGATCAACAAGCCTCGATTAACAACATAGAACATCAAGTAGGCTTAATCTTCAAGTTACTAGCGGAAGAGCAATTGAGAACTCCATCAAACGCTGCTGAATCCGAGGAACATTTGAGCGCCATCACTTTGCGTTCAGGTGAGAATTTTTCTGGTTTATCTATTATGTTTGACGATGATGCTTATGTGCAGGACGACTCTTTGAACATGGAGATAGAACTAGAAAAGGAAGAGGCAAACATGATCCCTTTGAAAGACTACCAACAAGAATACACAGTTGATGATGCTGAGTTGCAGTTAGAGGAATTTTTGGTGGATTTTCCACAAGTCCCTTCGATGATGGAAGATGAGCATGAGTTATCCAATGAAGAAGTCTTGGAGGAGCTCAAGTTTCTTCTAGCAAGTGAACCAAGACAAGGAATAGAGGAAACCATTGACGTTCCTGAAGAAATTGCCCAACCGTCAATCCTTCCAATTGTTGAAACTCCAGCTTTCAAATTGGAAGAGGCCCTAGAGCATCATGACTACGTCCAATTATATGAGGAGCGAGTCTTGCCCATCATATTGGCAGCTTGCTTGATAGTCGGGAAGAGGAAATTGACGATTATCCCTCTAAGCGGATACTTGAAGACATTTGCTTGGAAGAAGGATGGATGGCCGTCGATCACGCCCATTTGCCTTTCACCATGAGTCCAGCTAAGAAGACTCATCACATAAAAAGAAGCGCTTTTGGGAGGCACCCCAAACTTTATCTTTAATCTTTAATATTTTAACCTTTTGTTTTGAAACATTTTATTAGTTTTAGTTTTCATATTTTCAGTTTTAATTTTATTTCTTTATTTTATTATTTTGATTCTCACCGAAGAGGCACTGAATTTCCACAACATCAGCCTCGATGGATGATCAGGGCAGTCCCCTAGATCTTTTTATTTTTCTGCATTTATTTACTTTATTTTTCATACATGTCATGCACTTGGATTGTATTGCCTTTGTTCTCTTAGTTGAGCATTCCATGCGGGGTATCCATAACATTTTACACTGAGGACAGTGTGTTCTTCAAGTGTGGGGTGCTTATGGATAAACCTTAATCTCTCATATGGATTTTTAATATATCTGAAATTGCTATGGCTAGGTGTTGTGTATTTTTAGGGGATGTTAGGACACTGTGTTTTTATGCACTTGTGTATGCTATTTTTGAGCTGATTGATGACTTGATTTATAGAATTGTAGTTACTTTTCTTTGCTGTTCATTGTCCTTAGAAAACAATTTATGGTGTTTTACACATCAACCCTGCCGGGTTAAACCGGTGTTATTTAATTGTTTTTTTTGAATTGTCAAATTTTAACTTAGAACGTTGATAATATCATATGCATGTGTTTCTTAAGTAATGATTCAATTAATGATGTTGCGAACCAACTGCACCTAATACCACACCTGAAAGTGAGATTTTGAGCCAGTTGAGCATTCATTATACTTATGCTCTTTATATTTATTGTTTGAGTGTGCATTGTACTTAACTTTGCTTCTAGAACTTGCTTTGTAATGCGTGTTGAAGTTACATGAATATTGTGAATACCATGAGATGATTTGGGCGATTTAGGATTCCCCACATTTGACCAAAAGCCTATCACCTTGTGTTTCCATTAGTTAGCCAGTTTTTGAGCCTTAACCTTTTCTTCATAATCTACACCTATACACTTCAAATATACCATTCTTTACATTTATCTTTCCTTTACCCTTATGCTGGAATTTCTTTATGTGGGATTAAAATGCTAGTTGCTATGTTGGTAAATTCACTAAATCTTCTTGATATTTTAAATGCTCCCTTTGATCCAATTTGTATTTGATATTCTTTATGTTTATTCGAGTGGTATGCAGCGGTCGCTAATAAGCTGCTAGTTCATTTCTTTTAAAAAAAAATTAAAAAAAAATAAATAAAGGAAGAAGAAGAAGAAAAAAAATATATATATAATAAACAAATCTCTTTAATTATTTATCTTTTTATTGGATTTAGAGCATTTGCGAGCGTTATTCTATGAAGTAGGGATTTTAGTGAATGATTCTTTTTGTGATCTTAGGCATTTAATCCTTTGAGCATATACTATTGTTTATCGCACGAATTCCAGCATTTTCATACTTCTATCCAAATCTCCGTACCTTTGCCCTAGCCCCATTACAACCTTAGTAAAGACCCTTTGATTCTGGTATTTACTTATTCACAATAGCGAAGATATGATTTATGAGCAAGCTTATGGTGAGCGGGTCTTGTGCATTTGCTTTAAGGGGTTTGTTATTCACCTAATATACACTTTGAGCGACTTGAGTGATCCCTGTGAGGCATTGGTTCATGATGTTTCTGTTGAGTTATCATTTAAGTTACTCATGCATTAATATTATTTCCATTCTTTGTTAATGATTTGTAATTTGATTTATGATTGAGTAACCTTTGAGATGTGTTGAATACTCTCTGTTGTGGACTAGGGGCATAAACTGAAAGGAATTGCTAACTGTAGTTTTATGGGTTGAGTTGTTAATTGCTTGAGGACAAGCAATAGCTTACGTGTGGGGTAATTTGATGAGCATAGTTTTACACATATTTGCTTGCATATTATTGCGTATGTTCTTAGCAATTATTGTGCTTTTATTCCCAGATCACCCGTGTTTTATGTTCTTTTGCATTTCAGGAACATTTATAGGACCATCATCGGTGTTTAAGCAATTATAGATCAATACGTGTGGAAACGGACGAGAATTCATCAAGATCGGAGAAGAGCCCGCATTGCACACAGTGAGCACGGCTTGAGTCAAGGCCGTGACCAACCATCAAAACTTGGTCTTCAAAACAATAGTTTGGGCACGGTTTCCGTAGCCACCACGGCCTCCAGCACGGGTAGCAACACGGTCATGGTGAAACCCTAGTTGGTGAGATCCACAGTTTCAGCACGGCCTTGACCACGGTCGTGCTGAGTTAAATATATAAGAAAAATTCATTTTTCTTAGAGAAAAAAAAGCGGGGAAAAAAAGAGTGACATTGAGCCGTAGTGGCTGGTTCGGTTTCTGCACAATACTGAGTGCGAGAGAGAGTTGCAGTGAGTAAGAATCCCGGAATCATAAGATTCCGAGTGCAAAACAGTAGTGGAGCAATTCAAGAGGCAGTTTGGGAGATTAATCAAAGTGTAGATCTAGATTTGGAGCTGTTTATCCAATTCGAGAGAAAAGGGTGTACATGTTTTATTTTCATTATTCTTTCATTGTAATTGATTTCCTAGATTGTTTTAAACATGAACATGTTTAGCTAAATTGATTAAATCCATTGGGATTTCTTTGCTATGTTGGTTTGATATTATGTTGTTGGATTGTTTGAGTTGGTTTTGTATTCTTCTTATTTTCAGTGTTAATAAGATTATGCATTATTCATGAGACGTTGTGAATTGTGATGTTTAGATTGCTTTATGAGACTGAGAAATCCCTTTGGCAATTGGAACTTTGAATAACAAGAACTGGTTAATAATCGCTTAGTGATAAGGATAATTAACTAGCCGGATTAAGAATTAACAAAGCTTAATAGAAGCGGATTAAAGCTTAATGCTAATTTAAGAATCAATCGTTAGGAAGAGATTCCAACTTTAGGTTATTAGGTTTAGGAATTCGGTTATCTCGAGAGAGAAACCGAATTCGGTTAAGAATTCGTCCACGGGTAGCATAATTAGACTAACTGATCCTTTATCTTTTGTTTGATTGCCAACTAGTTTATATTCCCTTTGGGTTTGTCTTCTTGTCTTGATTATTTCACTTATCAATTACTCCTGCATCTCCCTTAGAACTTAGCTCGTAGTTAATAGTTAGTTTAGAATTTATTCATCATCCATTTTAGGTTAATATAACAAAGAACAAAGAAGTAACTCTGGGCTTTCGCTTTCCCGAGGAATACGACCTTGATACTCGCCATTAGTGCTAGACTACATCGATAGGTATACTGCTTTAGATTGTAGCTAACACGGGTAGCACCCATCAGTAGGACTTCTCGTGATATCATGAACGAGAGAGGAGTTAACTGGTCAACAACTCTCACAGACCCAAGTTTTATGAGCCAGCTTAACAAAAATAAGGAGAAAATTGTGTGGGTTTATGTAATAACACTCTAACCCAAAATTACTTCATTATATGCATCCCAAACATTAGAATGCTCATAGTACTGCTTGTATTATGCTTGGATTAATTGAAAACAACATGATTTCTCCCTTATACCCGTGGATTTACATCTCGTCCTCGTTAATCATCAAACTAAACAGCAATGCCACCAGTCAAGCTTATTAATTGTGTTCCCATGATTCCTTGTGCTAATCCTTATATCATCAGGACTCCTCGTGCATAGAGGAACAAGGAATGATGGAGATTCTAATGGTGCAAGTCCTGAATCATAATATTAGGGCGTGCCATGATTATCGTTGTTATCTCTTTTCTCCAAAAGGATTGTTCGTGATCATTCAGAAAATGATATCAATACTACATCAACTACATTTCTTTCTTCACATTGTTCAAGCATTGGATTGGTGCATATGATTTTCGCTTCCATGCACTTTAACTCCACACTTGTGTTTATGCTCTTCAAAAAAAATCAACCATCATACTAGACAGAGATTAGAAAGAGAGGCATAAAGGAAATGAACAAAATGAGAACATAGGCAAGATTTCAGATCCAATACGGAAAGAAATCAAAAGCTCTTTGTTCTCCTCCCTATGACTAAGCATAAAGATCAAATCAAATTGATTTAAACATAAGGGTAGATAAAGAACAGAAAAGAAAGGAAAGACGTGAGCGATAAGTCTATGCGCTAGCGCGAGTTTAGATAAGTTTGCAAAGTTCTTAAAAGAATCGATAACTTGATTTCTTGCAAGTTAGAAACCTGAGGTAATATGCTCACTGGCCTCAAGTATTCAGTTGCATACGGTTTCTATAGCGCGAAAGACCTCATTCCATAAGAAGAAGAAAAGAGAAGCTAAATATGAATAAATAAATAAAGAATGATGTATATAGTCAAATCATGAACTAAAGAGGAGTTGACTCATCAATAGCTCTTATAGTCCTAAGTTTTATGAGCCAATTTAACAAAAACAAAGGAAATTTGCGCGGGCCGACCTAATAACAGTCTGATCCAAATTACTTCATTATAT
This sequence comes from Ricinus communis, assembly GCF_019578655.1. Classification (NCBI taxonomy): domain Eukaryota; kingdom Viridiplantae; phylum Streptophyta; class Magnoliopsida; order Malpighiales; family Euphorbiaceae; genus Ricinus; species Ricinus communis. Next base: position 10,764,813 of record NC_063264.1, on the reverse strand, counting down.
GCATCCCATCCCTTTGTGGCAGGCTACTACTATCGATTCGTGCAAGACTTCTCGAGGATCGCAGCGCCTTTGACTAAGTTGACTCAAAAGAACGTTAGGTTCTAGTGGACTAACGCGTGTGAAAGAAGTTTTTAGAAGCTGAAAGACTGTTTGACTTCAGCTCCGGTGTTGACCTTACCCTCTAGGACTGGTGGATTCACGGTGTATTATGACGCTTCTAGACTGGGTTTGGGTTGCATTTTGATGCAGCATGGTAAGGTAGTGGCTTATACATCCAGGCAATTAAAGAGGCATGAACAGAATTACCCTACTCATGATTTGGAGATGGCAACAGTAATCTTTGCTCTAAAGATCTGCAGGCACTATCTCTATGGTGAGACGTGTGAGATATAGACGAATCATAAAAGTTTAAAGTATATTTTTTAGTAGAAAGAATTGAATCTGAGACAGAGGAGATGGTTGGAACTTCTACAAGATTATGATTGTAATATTCTCTACCATCCAGGTAAAGCGAATGTCATGGAAGATGCCTTGAGCAAGAAGTTAGTAGGTAGTCTTGCTCATATCAGTGCAGAGAAGAGACCCCTGACTAGAGAGTTGCACGAATTATGCAACCAAGGGTTGCAAATGGAGGTATTAGAATCAGGAGCATTGTTAGCACATCTCAAGGTTAGGTTTATGCTTGTTGACAGAATCAGGTTAGCTCAGAATCAGGACCCACAGTTACGGAAAATCTTAAAAGAAGTGCAGCAGGGTCGAGCTAATGATTTTCTTATAGATGATGATGGTACTTTGAGGATGGGCACTAAGTTGTGTGTTCCCGATGTGGATAATCTCAAAAAGGAGATTTTAGAAGAGGCTCACTGTACAGCTTACAGTGTGCATCCGAGCTCTACCAATATGTATCACGATTTGAAAAGTAATTATTGGTGGAATGGAATGAAAAAGGATGTGGCAGAGTTTGTCTCCAAGTGTCTGACGTGTCAGCAGGTTAAATTAGAGCATCAGAAGCCGTCAGGGTTATTGCAACCGCTTCCCATACCATAATGGAAATGGGAAAGGATTACTATGGATTTTGTTTCCAGTCTACCCAAGATTTTGGTTGGTTATGATTCTATTTAGGTAATTATGGACTGATTGATTAAGTCAGCGCACTTCCTTCCTCTGAAGACTACTTATTCGGTGGCTAATTATGCACGAGTATATCTAGAGAGAATGGTTAGTCTTCAAGGCGTTCCTATTTCTATAGTGTCTAACAGAGATCGCAGTTCACTTTGAGGTTTTAGAGAAAGCTATAAGAAGAGCTTGGTACCATATTGGACTTCAGCACAACCTTTCACCCCTAGACTGACGAGCAATCGGAGAGGATAAGTCAGACCTTAGAGGATATGCTTTGGATGTGCGTGATAGATTTGGTGGTCAGTGGGATTGGTACCTATCAGTTATTAAATTTGCGTATAACATCTTAGAATCAAATAGCCAGATTTCTAAGATGTGGGCTGAGAGGCAGCCAGGGACTTTGCCTAGCAATACAGAGTCCAACCCAGGAGAGCATGCGAACGCAATCACAATGCTGTCAGGTAAGTATATTCCTGGTTCTTCTCCTATTTCTAATAATGATGTTAATGTGCAGTAGATTCAAGCAGAAAGTTTAAAGATAACAAGGTGAAGGAACTAGAGAAGGAAGAGGCAAAGAAGATTTCATTGAGGGAATGCCAGCCTAAAATTCGGTATCTTGATGGGTTGAAGCAGCGCAAGTCGAGCAGCAGTTTGGTAATTTTCTTGATGTATTTAAATAACTACACATAAACTTACCTTTTGTTGATGCTATTTCGCATATGCCTAGATCTGCGAAGTTCATAAAGGAGGTTTTTAGCAACAAAAGGAAGTTTGAGGACTTGGCATTCATGACGCTAAAAGAGGAATGTTCAGCGATTTTCCAAAAAACGTTACCGGAAAAGAAACATAATCCAGGGAGTTTTACTATCCCTTATGTTATAGGTGACTTAACTATTTGTGAAGCTTTAGCTAATTTAGGAGCTAGGATTAATGTAATGCCATATAACATGTTTGCTAAGTTGGGGCTGGAAGAGATGAAACCTACTACAATGAGTATACAAATAATTGATAGTTCAGCCAAGTATCCTAGGGGTGTTGCAGAGAATGTGCTTATTAAGGTGGATAAATTCATATTTCCTATTGACTTTGTGATCTTAAACAAAAGATAACAGATTGATGAATCCAATTGTGCTACCCGTGGATGAATTCTTAACTGAATTCGGACTCCCTCTCAAGATAACCAAATTCCTAAAACTAAGAACCTAAAGTTGGAATCTCTTCTTAACGATCGATTATTAAGTTAGTATTAAGCTTTAATCTGCCTCTATTAAGCTTTGTTATTCTTAATCCGACTAGTCAATTACCATTATCTCTAAGTGATCATTAACCAGTTCTTGCTATTCAAAATTCCAATTACTTAATGAATTTCTCACTTATAGAAAATAATCTAAGGAACACAATTCACAACATCTCATGAATAATGCGATATCTTATTAATACTGAAAGCAAAAAGAATATAAAAAAGAACTTGAACAATCCAACAATTTAGTACTAAGCCAACATAATAAGGAAATCCCAATAGGTTTAATCGATGTAGGTACACATGTTCATGTCTAAAATAACTAGGAATTCGATTACAATGAAAGAATAAAGAAAATAAAATAGATACACCCTTTTCCCTCGAATTGGATGAGCAGCTCAAAATCTAAATCTACACTGCGGTTGATCTCCCAAATTTCCTCTTGATTTGCCTCAAAACCCACTCTTGTTCTTCAGTGTGATGCTTGAACCATTGAAATCTGTCTTTCATTATGCGAAATATGGTCTCCCAAAGTCCAATATCGAAGCCTAAAAAGGGGTGGCTCGCTCGTGTATGTGAGATCTAGAGTCAGAAAATCGAACCTTAGCTCAATAAATCGCATTTGCCTATATAAATGCCTTAGCATGGCTATGATCAAGCCCGTGATGATCAGCACGGGCGGAGTCCAGGCTGTGCTGGACCTCCGAGTCCTGCAATTTAGGGCTTCTTCTTAGTCATGCCCTCACTGGTGCTGAGCACCACGGGCCGTGATGAAGGCTGTGGTGGCCTCGAAACTGTGCCCAAATGGCACTCTTGAGGGTCAAGTGTTGATGGTTCAGCACGGCTAGAGCCCACGTCGTGCTCAACCTTGAAATGGTAGCCCTTGCTGAATTTTGATGGATTCTGGTCCGTATTTGCACATATTTCCCTCAACTACTGATAATGTCCATCGATAATCACCTGAAACATGAAAGTAACCAAAACACATGTGATTCTGGCATAAAACAAGATAACTATGCTAAAAAAATGGAAGTAATTGGGCATATAAACATGTATAAAATGATGAACATCAGAAATCATCATCTTAGTAACCATACACCGCAATAATTAATGAGTTATGATACATATGGAATGTAAGAAAACACCCTTTAATCAAGATTATTCCAAAACTCAAGGATCTCCTCAAGTGAAGTTAGGAATGACTAGTTCTAACAATGAAACTAGCACTTGAATTCAACTCTGAAAGCCACAAACCAAGCATGATTTGATAAGTTAAGAATCAAACACAATATTTTGGTTAGAGAATGCCACAAGATAAGTTCAAAGTTTATGCAAGAACTTAAGCAAAAACACTTACAAAGAGCAAATTAAAATTATTATTCATTAATTTATTTTTATAAATAAATTTGGCTTTGATAATTATAGCCAAAACAAGATAAAGAATCCTAAAATGGATGTCTTTTGAGCTTTCCCATGATTTTCTCTTTAATCCCCACTAAAACTCATTAAATGGATGTTTCTACATCGATTGCACTCATTTTGTAACTCCTAAATGACAACTCTTCCTGTGCTGTCATTTGTAACTCTATATGACAACTACACAACACACATATAACTCCCATTTAATTAAATAATCCTTAATTAAATAAAGATGAACTAAAATAATTACTTACCCAAAAAGATAAGAACCTAAGTAAACATGAATTAAGCCCAAAAGCCTAATCATGACCGAGTGGCTTTTATTCTTCAAAATGGGTTGAATGCCTCATTATAAGATTGGAATCTTGTTTACATGCATGAGTTACATTTACATTTTGGACCTATTGGTGCATGCCTTTGCAATCGAATCTGATGGTAGCCTTAATTCATATCATTCTCTTGAAAGAAATTAACATATAATCTCAAAGGACAATAGAACGCCATCATCAACCTGCAATTCCTTCATAATAGTGATTAGAGGAAGTTTATTACAAATAATATTTTCAATACCAATAAATCCAATATGCTTAAATGGCTCAACTTCATCAAGAAAAACTTCTTTACTCTTCACTAATTGAAGCTTTGCCTGTTTATCAACAACAGACTCTTCATTATTGAATTCATTCAAAGATAGTAAATCATTGTCTTTTATGCCATCTTCAATTATCAGGTCTTCAAAATCTACATTCGGCACAAGTAAAGAAAGTCGAAGAAGATGAGAAACTTCAATAAAACACAAAACATAATGATAAGCAAACTATAACTTGAAGCAAGCTCTTATACCAAATGATAGGAAATCATCTTAACAACCATACACCCTAATAATTAATGATACATATATAATGCAATAAAACACCCTCCAATCAAGATAATTCCAAAATCCAAGGATCTCCTCAAGTGAAGTTAAGGAAATATAGCTCCAATAATAAAACTAGCACTTGAATTCAACTCCAAACGCCACAAACCAAGTATGATTTGATAAGTTAAGAATCAAACACAAGATTTTGGTTAGAGAATACCATAAAATAAAATATAATTTGATAAGTTCAAAGTTCATGCAAGAACTTAAGCAAAAGCACTCACAAAGAGCAAATAAAGATTATCATCCATCAATTTATTTTTGCAAATAAATTTGGCTTTGATATTTATAGCCAAAACAAGATAAAGAACCCTAAATCGATGTCTTTTAACCTCTCCCATGTTTTGCCTTTAATCCCCAATAAAACTCATTAAAAATGGTTATTCCTACATTGATTATACTTATTTTGCAACTCCTAAATGACAACTCATCATGTGCTCTCATTTGTAACTCCATATGATAACTACACAACACACATATAACTCAAACTTAATAAAATAATCCTTAATTAAATAAAGATAAACTAAAACAATTACTTATGCTAAAATCCAAAAAGATAAGAACCCAAATAAAGATGAATTAAGCCTAAAGTGGTGTTATAAAGGTAAATAAGTGCTAATTCTATTTCCATTTGGAGATATAAGGATGAGGTGCTTTGTGATGTCATTCCCATGTATGTTGTACATGTTTTGTTGGGAAGAAGTTGGCAATATGATAGGCATGTGATATATGATGGGTTCAAGAATTGATATTCCTTGACTATTGAGGGACAAAAGTTCAATCTTGGACCATTACCTCCCAATGCCACTTTTAATGATCAAATGAGAATTAAACAACAATATGAAGAGCTTGAATCTTCATATGGGAAAAATTTGGGGAGGGAGCAAGAAATAGTGAACAAAGAAAAAGCTGTGGTAAGTGGTAAAAGTGAGTGTCATGAGAAACACAAGGTGAGAGAAAACAAGGGAGATGAGAGTGAAAGAAAAATGAATGTGTATATAAAGCCAAGTGATGTGAGGAAAAAACTAATCTTGAGGCAGCCCTTACTTGTACTCATGTACAAGGAAGTTTTGATGATTTCTAACGATCTTAACAAGGATTTGCCTAGTGTTCTTCTTGAGCTTTTGTAGGAATATAAAGACCTCTTTCCTGAAGATGTACCTAAAGGACTACCGCCAATTTGAGGAATTGAACATCCAATTGGTTTCATTCCTGGTGCAAGTATATCAAATAGGCCAGCATATAGATGCAACCCCGAGGAGAAAAAAGAAATCCAAAGGCAAGTGCGTGAGCTTATGGATAAAGGGTATGTAAGAGAAAGCATAAGTCCATGTGTGGTTCCTGTAATTTTAGTGCCTAATAAAGATGGTTCATGGAGGACTTGTGTTGATTGTCGTGCCGTCAATAAAATAACAGTAAAGTATCGCCATCCTATACCTAGGCTACATGACATGTTGGATGAATTGCACAGTGCTTGTTTGTTTTCTAAAGTGGATTTAAAATCTGGACATTATCAAATAAGAATGTGTGAGGGTGATGAATGGAAAACCACTTTCAAAATAAAACATAAATTATATGAGTGGTTAGTCATGTCATTTGGTTTAATTAATGCGCTAAGTACTTTTATTCGATTGATGAATCATGTTTGGCGTGCTTTCATTAGAAAATATTTAGTGGTTTATTTTGATGGTATTCTTGTGTATAGCAAATCTTTTAGATGAGCATGTAATACACTTAAGCTTGTTGTTGATGTTTTAAGGCAAGAGACATTATATGCTAATCTTAAGAAATGCACTTTTTGCACTAATGAAATTACTTTTCTTGGATATATTGTTAATGACAAGGGAATTCATATTGATTAAGAAAATTTAATATAATTAGGGAGTGGTTGAAACCTACTAGTGTGCATGATGTTAGGAGTTTTAATGGTCTTGATAGCTTTTATAGGAGATTTATTAAGGAATTCTCTACAATTGTTGCACTTTAACTGAATGCATTAAAAAGAATTTGGGTTCCAAGTGGAGAAAAAAACAAGATGATGCTTTTAACTTGCTAAAAGACAAACTTAGTTCAACACCTTTACTTGCTTTGCCTGACTTTGCTAAAACCTTTGAGGTTGAGTGTGATGCAAGTGGAATAGGTATTGGTGGAGTCGTGATGCAAGGAGGGAGACCAATTGCGTTCTTTAGTGAGAAGCTAAGTGGAGCAATTCTAAACTACCCAACTTATGACAAAGAGTTTTATGCTTTTGTATGAGTTTTAGAGACATGGCCACATTATATTTGGTACAAGGAATTTATTATACACACCGACCGTAAGTCCTTGAAATATCTCAAAGAACAAGGGAAGCTAAGCCATAGGCAAGCTAAATGGGTGGAATTTATTGAATCCTTTTCATAAATCAAGTACAAACAGGATAAAGAGAATGTTGTTGTCGATACTCTATGTAGAAGGTATGCTCTAATTTCTACACTAGATATAAATTATTGGATTTTCAGTTCATTAAGGAATTATATAATTCAGACCATGATTTTGCTAATATATATGGGGCATGTGAGAAAGGGAGTTTTGACAAGTTCTAGACATGATAATTTTCTTTTTAAAGAAAATAATTTATGCGTCCCTCAATCTTCTTTAAGAGAGTTGCTTGTGAGGGAGGCACATGGTGGGGGTTTGATAGGGCATTTTTGGTGTAAGAAAGACTTTAGATGTTTTAAGCAATCATTTCTTTTGGCCACAAATGAAAAGAGATATTGAAAGGCTATGCGAGAGATGCATCACTTGTAAACAAGCTAAATCTAAAGTGATGCCTTATGCGTTGTATACTCCACTTTCCATACCTAATAAAACTTGGATAGACATTTCTATGGACTTTGTTTTAGGATTACCTAGGTTATGGGGAGGGAAAGATTCTATTTTATTATCGTTGACAGGTTTAGCAAAAGCACATTTCATTCATGCCACAAGACAGATGATGCAACTCATATTGTGGGGTTGTTCTTCAAAGGAATTGTTAGATTGCATGAAGTTCCAAGGAAATTATTAGTGATAGAGATGTCAAGTTCCTTAGCCACTTTCGGAAAACACTTTGGAGCAAGTTGGGAACAAAGCTTCTATTCTCAATAACTTGTCATCCACAAACAGATGGAAAAATGAAGGTGGTTAATATGACTCTCTCATAACTGTTGAGGGCAATAATTCAAAGAAATTTGAAGAATTGGGAAGAATGTTTGCCACCTGTTGGGTTTGCATACAATAGGAGTGTTCATGCTACAACAAATTGTTCATCTTTCAAGGTTATAAATGGGTTCAATGCGTTAACTCCTATAGATTTACTGTCATTACCAATTGATAAGGCTAATTTTAAAGGCAAGCAAAAAGATGAATTTGTTATAAGCTTACATGAGAAGGTGCATGCTTAAATAGAGAAAAGAAATCAACAATATGAAAAGCAACACAACAAGGGGAGAAAGAAAGTTGTATTTGAACTAGGTGACTGGTTTGGTTGCATTTGAGGAAGGAAAGATTTCCAAGCCAAAGGAAGTCTAAGTTAATGCCAAGAGGGGATGGGTCATTCCAAGTCCTTGAAAGAACTAATAACAATGGCTACATACTAGATTTGCCAAGTGAGTATGGCAATGTGAGTGCTTCTTTTAATGTTGTTGATCTTTCTTTAATTGATATAGGTGATAAAGTTGATAATGAGTCTGATTCGAGGATAAATCGTTATAAGGAGAGAGGGAATGATGCAACAAAGACAAAAACTACAAATGATCCTTTAAGCTTTCAAGGAGGTCCAATGACAAGATCTAAGTCGAAAAAGATGCAACAACCTTTGTTTGGCAAAATTAAAGATATTTGGAGTGTTCAAACACAATAAGGCTCAACCTAAGGCTTAGGATTCTAAAAAGGGACCAAAGTCATCAATTTAGTGCAATAAGTTTGGACTAAACTCAAAGGTCTAATACAATTCATTTAAAGCCTTTTTATTTTCATTTTTATTAGGTTTTCTGAACTTAGAGTGTGATTAGTCATCATTTGGAGTTACACAATGGATGCACATGATTAACTATAATTTGGAGTTACAAAATGGATGCACATGATTAGTTGTCATTTAGGAGTTATAAAATGAGTGTCATCAATGTAAAAACAACCACATTTAATGAGTCTTAATGGGGATCGAAAGGAAAAATGTGGGAAAGCTCAAAAGGCATCCATTTAGGGTTCTTTATCGTGTTTTGGCTATAAATATCATAGCCAAATTGATTTCTAAAAAATCAATTGATGAATGATAATCTTTATTTGCTCTTTGTAAGTGTTTATGCTTAAGTTCTTGCATGAACTTTGAACTTATTTTTAGTTTGTGGCATTCTCTAACCAAAATCTTGTGTTTGATTCTTAACTTATCAAATCATACTTGGTTTGTGGCATTTGGAGATGAATTCAAGTGCTAGTTTCATTATTGGAACTAGTTTTCCCTAACTTTACTTGAGGAGATCCTTGGATTTTGGAATCATCTTGAATGGGGGTGTTTTCAAGCATTGCATATGTATCATAACTAAATAATTATTGGGGTGTATGGTTACTAAGATGATGATTTCCTATCATTTGGTATCAGAGCTTGCTCGCCATGTTTGCAAAGCTCTCACTATTGTATACATCTCCTTGTCATAAGTTGCATACCTCAAGGCTGCCCCATTTAGCTTTTTACTAAAGCAATTGGCTTTCCTTCTTGAATAAGAATGGCTCCAATCCCAAACCTGAAGCATTACATTCCATTTCAAAGGTATTAGAAAAGTTGGGCAAAGAAAGTAAAGGGGCAGAAATCAACTTATCTTTAAGTGTGTTAAACGCTTTCTCTTGAGCATCTCCCCACTTGAATCCCACACTATACTTGATTACTTCGGTTAATGGTGCGACAATAATTCTAAAATCACTAACAAATCTTCTATAAAAGCTTTGCAAACCATGAAATGAGCGAACATCTCCAATAGACTTAGGTGTATGCAACTCCTTGATTGCCTTAATCTTATCTTCATGTACTTTATTGCCTTGCTCGTGCAAAAAAACATTTCTTAAAGTTAGCAAATAACTTATCCTTACGCAAAACATCAAGTACTAAATACACATATACTCAATGTGTTCATTTAAAGACTTACTATATAGAAGTATATCATTAAAATAGACAACAACGAACTTTCCTAAGACTACAAGCAAAACATGGTTCAATAATCTCATGAAAGTACTAGGTGTACTGTTAATCGAAAAGGTATAACTACCCACTCATATAAACCATATTTTGTTTTAAAAGTAGTTTTCCATTCATCACCCTCTTTCATCTCAATTTGGTGATAACCACTCTTAAAATCAATCTTAGAAAGTATACGTGCACCACGCAACTCATCAAGCATGTCATCTAAACGAGGATTAGGATGTCAATACTTTACCGTTATTTTATTCACGGTGCTATAATCAATGCACATCGTCCAAGTTCCATCTTTCTTAGGCACCAATAAAACGTGCACAGCACATGGACTCATGCTCTCATGAATCAAGCATTTATCTATTAGCTCCTCCACTTGTCGTTGTAACTCCTTTGTCTCCTCGAGATTACTTTGATAAGGCGGTCTATTTGGAATTTGGTACTCAATCCCTCTTAAAGGTGGTAAACCTTTTAGAACTTCCTTAGAAAGTAGATCTTCATATTCCTTCAAAAGATAAACAAACACATTAGGCAAAGAGTTGTCAAGATTGTTAGTAGTAAAACATGCCTCTTTATACAAAATACAATCATAGGCGTGTTAGAAAAATAAGCTCTCTTAACATCATCCTCTTTTGCATAAAAGCTCACTTGTTTCTTTTTCCCCTTAATCTCTCCTTTTGCATGTGCCACTCCTCTCTTTTGCGCATCCACTCTTTACTCTCTTTTTTCACTCTTTGCTTACATCTCTCATTATTTTCCATACAACTCTCCTTTTGCCATGCATTTTTTTCTTTTTCTCTCATATGCGTGTGTTCTCTGTCTCTCACAATCCACGTTTGTAAGGGAGAAACCATGTTGCTTTCAATTAATCCAAGCAGGATGGGCGTGTATTGATGTTTGGAACACAGATGATGAAGCAGTTTTGGCCAGTGATATTAGGTAGGCCCATGCAAATATTCCCTTCTTTTCATTAAGCTAGCTCATAAGATTTAGGACTACGAGAGTTGTTAACCAGTCAACTTGATATGGAACCTCTATGAATAAGCTTGAGAACCCCTTTTGAATTACTGACCCCAAACACATTAACATGAAAACCCCAAGAACCAATTTGGTTCAAACCGTAAGAAAAGTTAGAAAATAGATTTCTTAGAAAGATGATCAAGAATTAGATTTTGGAAAACTTGTTCCTAAATCCTAATTTTGAAACACTCCTCAAGAAGATGATCAATCTAATTGAATGTTTCTTAAGCATGCATTCTATACAGGAACACAAAGACAAAGCAAACAGCTTTAAGGTTTAATAATCAATTATCATTCAAATTCAACTTCAACTTGATTCAGAATTCATACTAGCCTTATATAGGCCTTAGAAAACTATAAATCTTAACTAATAAGGATTACATATAACCTTCATAACTAAAAGAGATAAATTAACAAAGTCCTAATTAGGTTAAAGTACATGCCTATAATAAGCCATAAGATCCTAATTTACATGAGTCATATAAATGGGTCTTACAACATAAGCCAAGTTAGACCCAAAGTCTTCATATGCCCCAATTTAGCTTCTTTTGTCTTTTTAAGCCCAATTAAATTCATTCAAGCCCAATAAACTGAATTAGATTAATGAATGTTAAGAGCATTTAGGAATAGATTTTATGAACTTTAATAGTTATGAACCCATACATACTAACCCAGAAACCCACTAATAAATTGAATAAAATCCTAGGATCACTCTAGATCAGATTATTAAGTTGATCAATAAAATTAGAACCTAAAGAAAACTAAGTCCTTTACACCCTAATCCTAGCACGCCACAAAGATAGATCAAATCTTTGATAAGTGTTAAATCCATTCAACAAGAATAGAAGAATTCAAGCAAAGGTTGCTAGAACAATGAAATATTATTAATAATCAAAACATGATGTAACATACGGCTTGGTTTAGGTTAAATAGACTTGAAACAAACCCTAGAAGACAACTAATAAGAAAAAGACTATTCTACCCCAAATAAACTTAATGTTTAAGCATAAAGTTAAACTAAGGCCTACAAGCATATTTCAGTCTTAATTGGTTCTTCATAGGCTTAAACCTCTAATAGATTGAATAAAGCTCAATATTGATGCTCCTTAATAGTTGTGGATCTTGGGCCTTCAAATGGACTCTCCTTGCTAGCCCAATCTTTTATATAACCATTTAAGGCTTGTTGCTACTTCTTGGCTCTAGACCTTGTTATTGGGCCTTATAGCAAGCTTAGCCCATTTTTAGCATCCTTAAGTTTTCTTGCATGCTCCTCATCAAGCCCATCGTCTTCAACCTTTTTCTGTGCTAGCCCATCTGTATCATTCCCTCCTTTAGGACGATTCATCCAAGAATCAAGCTCATCATCTACATCAAAAGGAGTTAGATCATCAACATTAAAAGTACCACCTACACTATACTCACCTTGTAAATCTATCTTGTATGCATTGTCATTAATCTTCTCAAGAACTTAAAACGGACCAACATCCCTTGGACTCAATTTTAACTTTCTTTGGTTTGGAAACCTATCCTTTTGAAAATAAACCCAAATCCAATGACCAAGTTTGAATACAACTTTCTTTCTTCCTTTGTTTATCCTTTTGGCTATCCTTTCATTTTGCTTTTCAATCCTATCTTCACTTATTTGTGCATCTTCTTCACTAAATCTATCTTGGAAACACTTAAATACTAACAAGCTTATTAATATGCAAAGGAATCAGATCAATTGGAAATAAAGGATTAAAGTCATACACTATCTCAAATGATGAAGTATGTGTAATACTATGAATAATGCTATTATAAGCAAATTCCACGTGTGGCAATAAATCTTCCCAAGACTTAAGATTCCTAGAAATTAAAGCACGAAGCAATTGCACTAAGATTATATTAACTACCTCAGTTTTACCATCTATTTATGCATGGAAAGAAATAGAAAATAGCAACTTAGTGCCCAATTTAGCCCACAAAACACGCCAAAAATGACTCAAAAATTTCACATCCCTATCACTAACAACGGTCTGAGGTACACCATGCAAACACACAACTTCCTTAAAGAACAGTTCAACAATATGACATGCATCAACTGTTTTATGACAAGAAATGAAATGAGCCATCTCATTAAATCTATCCATAACAATAAAGTTAATCAATAAAATTAGAACCTAAAGAAAACTAAGTCCTTTAAACCCTAATCCTAGCACGCCACAAAGATAGACCAAATCTTTGATAAGTGTTAAATGCATTCGACAAGAATACAAGAATTCAACCAAAGGTTGCTAGAACATTGAAATATCATTAATAATCAAAACTTGATGTAACATACAGCTTTGTTCAAGTTAAATAGACTTGAAACAAACCTTGTAAGACAACTAATAACAAAAGACTATTCTGCACTAAATAACTTGATGTTTAAGAATAAAACTAAACCAAGGCCTACAAGCATATTTCAGGCTTAATTGGTTCTCATGGGCTTGAACCTCCAATAGATTGAATAAAGCGCAATCTTGATACTCCTTAATAGTTGTGGATCTTGGGCCTTCGAATGGACTCTCCTTGCTAGCCAAATCTTGTAAATAACAATTTAAGGCTTGTTGCAACTTCTTGGCTCTAGACCTTGTTATTGAGCCTTATGGCAACCTTCGCCATCTTTAGCATCCTTAGCTTTCCTTATGTGCTCCTCATCAACCCGATCATCTTCAAGCTTTTCTTATGCTAGCCCATTCGTATCAATGAACCTTGAACTTAAATCAAATTCTTCAAGCCTTGATGTGTTCTTAGCCCAAATGTCAAGGATAAGCTCATTGACTTGTAATTTAAATTGAACTAGGACTCTTAGTTAAATTAGGACTCTTTTTGTTTCTTGAACACCTAATATCACCAAGACTCCTTGCAGGATTAGGATTTCTAGTTGAGTCAGGACTCCTTATTGGATTAGGATTCTTTGACCTAGTATGATTTTCATCATCAAGACTCCTTATTGGAGGAGGATTGGTTGTGCTAGTTTGGTTTGTATCATTTCCCCTTTCTTTAAAAAGATTCATCCTCGAATCTTGTTCGAATGTTGTGAAAGAAGCAAACATATAATCTCCAAGAACAATACTAACTCATTATCAACCTACAAATTTTTCACACAAGTTGTGAGAGGAACTTTAGAATAAATAATACTTTCAATGCCAATAATCTCAATATGTTCAATTGACTCAATGGCATAAAGCAAAATATCTTCATTCTTCACCAGCTCAGCTTCTTCTTCATCTTCAACAATGATCTCTTCATCTTGGGTTTCACTCAAAAGTTTTAAATTATTATCTATTTTACCATCTACATTTATCATGCCTTTAGAATCTTCATTGACTTCAATAAAGCATTCTAACTCCTCTACGGTATTATTCTTTTTGTTTTTACTGTCGAAAACACTCTTTTTATTTTCACTCTCTAAATCACTCTTTTTATTTTTCATCTCTTTTCATTTTGCATTAGTCTTCAAACACTTCTTTTGCTGAAAGTGGTGCAAGTATAGTCTTTCTTCCATCCTTAGTGAATGAATAACTATTGAGGTATGATAAGATTTTTATGTAGCTACAATCTAAGGCAGTGAACCTATCGATGCAGACTAGCACAAATGGTGAGTATCAAGGTCGTATTCTCGGGAAAGGGTGAACCTAGACCTACTATAGCATCTTATGTTATCTAACCTAAACAAATCAATAAAGTGTTATGCTATGATTAAATATGAACAAGCAATTAATTAAATGTCAAATAATCTAAAAGAATTTAAGAAAACTCTCGAAGGAAAGAGCAAACCCTAGAGGACCTAAGTTAATTGGATTTTAGTGAAGATAAAGATTAAATTGATTATCAATTGCAATTACCCATGGATGAAGTCTTAACTGAACTCGGTCTCCCTCTCGAGATAACCGAATTCCTAAACCTAATAACATAAAGTTGGAATCTCTTCCTAACGATCGATTATTCGATTAGCATTAAGGTTTAACCCGCCTGTATTAAGCTTTGTTAATTCTTAATCCGGCTAGTCAATTACCCTTATCTCTAAGTGAGTATTAACTAGTTCTTGCTATTCAGATTTCCAATTACTAAATGAATTTCTCAATTACATAAAACAATCTAAATACCACAACTCACAACATCTCATGAATAAAGTGATTTCTCGTTAATAATGAAAGCAAGCAGAATCAAGAATTGATAATCAAAATCTCATGACATTAAAACAAATCCAACAACATAGGAACCCCAATGGGTTTGATAAATTTAGCTACTCATGCTAATAAGCAACACAAAGTAAAGAATAGATTCAGAAAAGTAAATTAAAGGCATGTACACCCTTCTTCTTCAAGTTGGATGAGAAACCCTAAATTCCTAATTTAGAATAGTAAACCCTATTTTGCCACTTGAATGCTCCCAAATCTTTATTTGATCTTCAATTTGATGTTAAAACAAGTGTAATCCCTCCTTGAATTGATGAAATGATCTTCTAAGGTCGAGAATTGAAGTCTAGAAGCAGATGGTTTAAGCTAGTATAATGGAAATCAAGTCAGAAAATTGAACCCTGATTCAGCAAATCATTTTTGCCTATATAATCCCTTCAACATGGCTGTGGTCAAGCCTATGCTGATAAGCACGAGCGGAGTCCAGGCCGTGCAGGACTTCTACTTTCTGCGTCTGTTGACTTCTTCCAAGCTGTGCCCTAGCCGGTGCTGAGCCACCACGGTCCGTGGTGGAGGCAGTGGTGGCTTCGAAAACTATGCCAAAATGGCACTCTTAGAGGGTAGCTACATGCCAAAATGCTAGTCCTTGCTCAATTTGATGGATTCTGGTCCGTAATTGCGCATATTTCCCTTGATTATTGATAATGTCCCTCGATAATGACTTGAAACGTGAAAGGAACCAAAAGATAGGTGATTCTAGCATAAAATGAGATAACTATGCACAAAAATGTAAGCAATTGGGCATGTAAATATGTATAATATGATGCCTATAAATCACCTCACACTTAAGCTTTTGCTTGTCCTCAAGCAATCAATAACTCAATACATGCACAAGCAATAATCACCCCTCAGTATCCATGCTAAAGTTCACAACTCAAACTTATTCAACATATAAAGAATGAAACTCAAGTAACTAACAAGTTATACACCTTTAAGAAAGAATTATAATTGTAGCACCCAAACTCAAACATCTAATTGTATGGCAATATATATAATTAACTTAATAAACATAATTTATTACTTAGTTATAATATACATTCATGCAATTTAAGTGGCATAACATACTTAATATACATAAGGAATATTTATACACTAGTTTAATTCATACAAGTACCCAAAATGCCCCAATGCTTGAGATAACTCCTCTATTTTGATAATGTTGGTGATGCAAAGAGAGCAATGCACAGCTAAGGCTATCTACAACTGCACTAACCTGGAAAAAATTGCTAAGAAATGAGCTAGCGACTCAATAAGCATTTAATTTACTAAACTATAGTATATTAGGCTAGAATTATCAAGTCTTTATGAAATATAGAAAATTACACCAACACTTAACTGACAATTAAAAAATCAACCATTTCAATTATTCTCATAAACAAATAATTTCATCTCACATAATGCAAATAATCTCGAACTCAACCAAGTCAAATAATTCAATTCCACATTATTTCTATTAAATTAGGATCATATGACTCATCCTCACATTTCCTCACATTTTCACATTTCAGTGACCACTTGACAAGACTATCTGCCCGACTCAGTCTTGCCATCTCACATACTCGGGTAGCTAACCGCCCGTCTCAGCTTTTCCGATCACACAATATCAATTCAAGAGTCATCAATCCTTAATCACAATGAATTCACTTCACAACACATCACAATCAATTCATTTTACAATAGGCCAAGAACATAACCTATATCAACTCAGTCAACCAAGAGATTATCAAGTAATCAAATGTAGTAGTTCCTACTCAATATACACAAAGTTTAATCTATTAAATACTTATCAAAATTTATAGGATAATAAAGTAACCCTATTCTTTTTCTCTTACCACTTCCTTGCCTTTGGACGAACCTTTGTTTCCCTTGATTATGAAAGCCCAAATCCTTCAAACTTATAAGAAGAAATAGATTTCCACTTACTAAAGATTTGTAGAGTTTGATTAGGAAATCAAAATTTAAATGAAAGGTTTGAAGAAGAAAAGGAGAAGAATGAGAGAGATAAAGAAGAAGAGGCAATAGGAAGTATATGTAGAAATGAAGAAATGAAGAGGTGGTAAATTGGTGTAAAAATAGGAAATTTTACAATTTAATCCTCGTTCTTTCTAACTTTCTAATTTAGTCCAAAATTATTACTTTTCAATTAAATCAATATGTAACTAAATAATTGATTTATCTACCACATAATATAATAAAATAGGTAATACATAATTATGATGCAAATGACATGTTTAATGACATGCTAATGAATATTAATTATTAATTAAAAAAAATTTGATCGTGACAATTCCTACCCACTTAAAACATTTTGTCCTCGAAATTAACTAATCGCCAACAGAAATGCCAAATAAGTTCGGGTATTTATCCATCATATGCTTCTCTAGTTTCCAAGTTGCTTCCTTAGATGAATGTTGACTCCATTTCACCTTTACCATAGGAATTTCCTTGTTTCTTAATTTTCTAACCTGTCGGTCTAATATCTGAATCAGTTCTTCAACATATGTGAGTTTCTTAGAAACTTCAATTTTTGGTATCCTGATAATATGGCTAGGATCATATCGATACAACAGAGTCGACTATATATGACAGAGCTTATTGTTTAGCTGCCAACAATAATAATAAAGAGGAAAATAAAGAATTAATCACAATCATTAATAATGGTAGAAAAGAAAAATGGAAAATATGAGCAAGTTAAGCATATAAACTAAATTAAAGAAAACAAAAGAAAATTAAGCACAAACATGAATGTAAATGCATGCACCAAATAATAAAATAAAGAAATAAACTAAAAAAAATTGAAACACAAATTCGAACACAAAGAAAAGATAAATTCGAACTAATATCAAAATAAATAAAAAAATGGAAAATGAAGTTGGAGGGTACTTACTTGACAAACACAATATCCAAAGCCTTCAGGATGAGAAATAAGAAGTGAGAGAGTAAGAGAGGAGAGAATTGCTAAAACTAAAGGGAGAGAGCAAAATTTTTGGCCATTTTGAAATGAAGTGGTATATATAGGCAGTGTACGGAACACGCCCGTGTTCACTAACAGGGGCCGTGTTAATGAACACGGTCTGAATATTGGGCCGTGTTAATCGAATTTAAACGTGCTGACTTACCAACTTCTGAAAACACGCCCGTGTTTATGAAATAAGGGAACGCGTTGGGGACACGGTCGGGCATAAATGCCCGTGTTTCCTTCTATGAACGTGTTCTTCTTAATTTGATTTTCTTCAATTAGAACACAGTCCGTGTTAATGAACACGGTCTTGAACACGCCCGTGTTGCACTCCAAAAAAATGCAAAACTTGTGATTCTCAGCACTTTCTCACTCTTTCTCACCTGCACAGCCAATAAGTCCTCAACTCATACACTCAACATAAATAAAACTTAACAAAAACAAATTGTAAACTCTAATCAAACTAAGTTCACAATGAAAGGGTAGAGTATTAAAATTGAAAAATAGAATTTGGGGTGCCTCCCAAAAGCGCTTCTTTTTGATGTGATGAGTCTTTTTAGCTGCACTTATGGTGAAAGCAAACGGTGGGGATTGATGACCATCCATCCTTCTTCCAAGCAAATGGCTTCAAGTATCCGCTTAGAGGGATAATCATCAATTTCCTCTTCTCGACTATCAAGCAAGCTGCTAGTATGATGGGCCAAACTCGCTCCTCGTATAATTGCACGTAGTCATAAAGCTCTCGGGGCTCTTCCAATTTGAAAGCTGAAGTTTTACCAATTGGAAGGATCGAAGGTTAGGCAATTTCTTTAGGAACGTCGATGGTTTTCTCTAGTCCTTGGCTTGGTTCCCTTGCTAGAAGAAACTCGAGCTCCTCCAAGACTTCTTCATTAGATAACTCGTGCTCATCTTCCATGGTCGAAGGGACTTGTGGAAAATCCACCAAAAATTCCTCTAACTGCAACTCATCATCATCAACTGTGCATTCCTATGGATAGTCTTTTAGAGGAATCATGTTTACCTCTTCCTTTTCTGGTTCTATCTCCATGTTCAAAGAGTCGTCCTACACGGAAGCATCATCGTCAAACATAATAAATAACCCAAAAAAATTTTCACCTGAACGCAAAGTGACGCCGCTCAAGTGTTCCTCGGATTTAGTAGCGTTTGATGGAGTTTCCAATTGCTCTTCAGCTAGTAACTTGAAGATTAAGCCTACTTGATGTTCTATGTTCTTAATCGAGGCTTGTTGATCTTCAAGTATGCTCTCTGTTTGTTGGAATCTATCCTCAAGACTTGCAATAAACCTCATCATCAGCTCCTCTAACACTAACTCTTCACCTTAAGTTGATGGTGCAAGATTAGGCTGCTGATATTCTAGTGGTTCTTGGCCATCTAAGCTCCATCCAAAGGGTGAATGAATGCTCAACTCTTGATTATTGGTGCTTCCATACAAGTCATTTGGCCAACTTCCCGTATAATTCACCAGTTCATAGTTATAAGAACAATGAGCAACATCACTATATAATGGACAATCTTTACTCAGATGTAAACCACAACAAAATTCACAAAAAACATGAGATGAAAGGATAAGAGTGGAGAGTTGATCGGTAGGCTTAACTTGAAGATTAAGCCTACTTGATGTTCTATGTTCTTAATCGAGGCTTGTTGATCTTCAAGTATGCTCTCTGTTTGTTGGAATCTATCCTCAAGACTTGCAATAAACCTCATCATCAGCTCCTCTGACACTAACTCTTCACCTTAAGTTGATGGTGCAAGATTAGGCTGCTGATATTCTAGTGGTTCTTGGCCATCTAAGCTCCATCCAAAGGGTGAATGAATGCTCAACTCTTGATTATCGGTGCTTCCATACAAGTCATTTGGCCAACTTCCCGTATAATTCACCAGTTCATAGTTATAAGAACAATGAGCAACATCACTATATAATGGACAATCTTTACTCAGATGTAAACCACAACAAAATTCACAAAAAACATGAGATGAAAGGATAAGAGTGGAGAGTTGATCGGTAGCCCTACAAAACGATTCCACTTGAGCTTCTAAAGATGCACGGGTATCCTAATTTTTAGCACTCTCTTGGTTCCTGATCCCATTTTCCAACGTGTCATACAAAAAGTTTAGCATTGAACCTCCTTATCATTCACTATCTGAATCATAAACTTAACTAAATAAATATGTACAAACAAAACATAAATAAAAATAAAAATAAAATGGCTAAATTAATAAATAGCAAATTTCACTCTATTTTTCAAACATTCCCCGGCAACGGCGCTAAAACCTTGATGGCTGCTATCTGTGTTAGCTACAATCTAAGGCAGTGTACCTATCGATGCAGTCTAGCACTAATGGCGAGTATCAAGGTCGTATTCCTCGGGAAAGTGAAAGCCCAGAGTTACTCCTTTGTTCTTTATTATATTAACCTAAAATGAGTGATGAATACTTTCTAAACTAACTAATAGCTACAAGCTAAGTTCTAAGGGAGATGCAGGAGTAATTGATAAATAAAATAACCAAGACAGGAAAGCAAACCCAAAGAGAACCTAAACTACTTGGCAATCAAACAAAAGATACAGGATTGGTGAGTCTAATTATGCTACCCGTGGACGAATTCTTAACCGAATTCGGTTTCTCTCTTGAGATAACTGAATTCCTAAACCTAATAACCTAAAGTTGGAATCTCTTCCTAACAATTGATTCTTAAATTAGCATTAAGCTTTAATCCGCCTCTATTAAGCTTTGTTAATTCTTAATCCGGCTAGTTAATTATCCTTATCTCTAAGCGATTATTAACCAGTTCTTGCTATTCAAAATTCCAATTGCCAAATGGACTTCTCAATCACCCAAAGCAATCTAAACACACTATTCACAACGTCTCATGAATAATGCATTATCTTATTAATACTGAAAGCAAGAAGAATACAAAACTAACCCAAACAATCCAACAATATAATATCAACCAACATAGTAAAGAAATCCCAATGGATCTAATCAATCTAGCTAATCATGTTCATTACCAAAATCCACAAGAATTCAATTACAACAATGAGTAAAGGTAGAGAAACCCGATTACACCCTTGGATTAGAGTAAACAGCCCCAACTCCTCTTGCTTGAATTGAATCGATTCTTGTTCCTCTTGCTCGATTTGAAAACCAATCAACGAACCTCGCCCAATCTTCAATCTTTGAAGGGAATCCAATTGAAACCTTGATCCAAGTCTCCTTTTTCCTTGGTTCCACCTCAGAAAACCGTTAGAGAGAGAAATATTAAGGTTTAGGACGTTCTCCCCCGCTCTCCTTTTTCTTTCCTCTCTTCTTTCTTTTAATTAATTCCCCCTGTTGCCGCCAACACGACCATGTTGATGCCCGTGTTCCTAACACCTGCTGGTGTTTATGCCCGTGTTACACTATGTGGCCGTGCTCCCTAAAAACTTCTTTTCCATTGATGTTTGATGCACCGAACACAGCCGTGTTGGTGCTCGTGTTGGGAATACGGCCAGTGTTGAAACTAACACGGCCCTGTTCAGCTTCCTCATGCGCATACTTAGCTTGTTTCAGCAGCTTTGACGTCCAATTATGCTCCAATTCTTCCCTTTATCATTCTTTGATTGACTTCTTTTGAACCTAATGCACCAAACAGACGCATAGGGTGAGTGTTGGGACCAATTCACATCCAAATGTCCATAAAATCAATCTTAAAAACCCCATTTAGATGTGTGTATTTTACGCACATCACTTCTCAACCTATTCTTGCCTTCTCCAGTCTAAAAGCAACGTCCTTTGAGTGGCACAATTGTTTAGGACACCCAGCTCTTCCAATAATGAGGCATATTGTCTCCAAAAATAATCTTCAAATATCTTCTATGTCTTCTGATTTTTGTAATTCTTATCAGTGCAATAAAAGTCATAAACAACCTTTTTCTTCCTCTTCTTCTCTTGTGTCAAAGAATCTTTTAGATATCATATTCTTTGATGTATGGACCTCACCGGGAATATCATCTGAAGGATTTAAACATTATGTGATTTTTATTGATCACCATACCAAATACATTTGGTTTTATCCTTTGAAATGTAAATCTGATGTTAAGGAAGTTTTATTAGATTCAAAGCCATTGTTGAAAATCACCTCAAAATTTTATACTCTGATAACGGTGGTGAATATATGGCTTTAAAACAATTTTTAGCAAAACATGGTGTTACACATCTCACTACTCCTCACACACCTGAACACAATGGCCTAGCTGAAAGGAGACATCTCCATATTGTTGAAACTGGGTTAACCCTTTTGTCTCATGCATCTATTCCTTTATCCTATTCGAATTATGCCTTTTCAACTACAATGTATTTGATAAACAGAATGCCTACCCAAACCCTTAATCTTCTCTTCCCATATGATTCTTTTTTTCAAAAAACACCTAATTATTCAAAATTACAGATTTTTGGGTGCTTGTGCTACCCTTGACTAAGACCATATACACCACATAAATTAGAATCTCGGTCAAAGCCATGTGTTTTTCTGGGTTATTCCTTAACGCAGAGTGCTTATCTATGTTTTGATACATCCTCCTCTAAAATTTACACTTCTAGACACATAAGGTTTATTGAGTCTATATTTCCCTTTAAAACTATTAACTCATCAAAATCTGAAATACGTGACCTATCATTATCTACTTGGATTCCACTAATCATCAAAGTCCCAATTGCTAATTCATCATCAAGGTCACTCATATCTTCAACTGTAGGTAACACTCTATCAGTATCTAAGAATCAACAATCAGCTCAACCGCAACAAAATCTCTCCTCATCAAATCCACACCCTTCAAACACCACCCAACCCCACCATATGTAAACAAGATCAGACAATAACATTCATAAACCTATTCAAAAACTCAACCTAAACACTCAACTCCAACAATCCAACTCTCTTGAACCCACATCAACCAGTCAAGCTTTAAAGGATCCCAAATGGCGTAAAGCTATGTCTAAGGAGTATTATGCTTTAGTGAAAAATGGAACCTGGGAATTAGTTCCATCAGATCCTTCTAAGAATGTGGTTGGCTGTAAATGGATTTTTCGTACTAAATTTTCCTCTAATGGTACTGTTGACAGGTTTAAAGCTCTTTTCGTTGCTAAAGGATTTCATCAAAGGCCAGGTGTGGATTATCATGATGCCTTTAGCCCGGTGATTAAACCAACAATAATACGTCTTGTCTTGAGCATTGCATTGTTTAAAGGCCGATTGCTACGACAACTAGATGTAAACAATGCATTCTTACAAGGACATCTTCATGAGACAATGTACATGTGTCAACCACCGGGCTTCATTGATCTAGAAAATCATTCACATGTTTGCAAACTAAGGAAAGCAATTTATGGCTTGAAGCAAGCCCTAAGGGCATGGTACTATGAATTAAAAGATTTTATTCTTCAACTGGGATTTAAAAATTCATATGCAGATACATCTCTCATTGTACATCAGTCTAAAGGTGATCTAATTTATATTTTGGTCTATGTTGACGATATTATTATTACAGGTAATAATGTTGACAACATAGAACAATTTACAAGCACTCTTGCTGCAAAGTTCTCAATAAAAGATCTAGGACCATTGTCATATTTTCTTGGTGTCAAAGTTGTTCCGAATCATTAAGGTTTATTGCTATCTCAATGAAAATACTTGAGAGATTTATTAACTCGCACCAAAATGATAGATGCAAAGCCTGTGTAGACACCGATGAGTCCTCTATTGTCATCAATGATGCACTCAAGTGAACTTCTTCAGGATCCCTCAGAATATAGAGCTGTCATTGGCAGTCTTCAATATCTATTAATGACCAGACCTGATATTGCTCTCCCAGTCAATAAATTGTCCCAATTTATGCATAAACCGACTAATGAACATTGGCTTCTTGTGAAAAGAATATTTCGCTATCTTGTTGGCACTCAATACAAAGAGTTACAACTTCATCGGAGTTCAAATGCCACCTTACATGCCATCTCAGATGCAGATTGGGGTGGAGATAAAGATAGCTATTATTCAACTGGTGCTTATGTGATTTATTGATGGTTGCTAAGTCAAGCAAGACTACGACCTAAGGCAGTGTACCTGTCGGTGGAGTACAGGTAACGGCGAGTACTAAGTGTCGTATTCCCCAAAGAACGTGTGAACCTAAACCTACTCAATCTTCTCTGTTATCTAATCTAAAAAATGGCGTTGATGAATAATTCCTAAATTAACTAATAGCTACTCTAATTGTTCTCTAAGTACGGCTACTAGGGAATGATTAATTCAAGTAAAGGAATAACCCCTTGGGAATTCTTATCTCTAGGGAGTGGAAACTAAAAATGGAATTGATTGATTGAATTCAATTTCAGTGGGGAAATCTCTACGCAATTAATGCCTTTCTCAAGGACACTAATATCTTAACTTAGATTAGTTAGGTTGAAATCTCTTCCTAACTCTAATTATCCAAATTAGCATTATATACCATTTAACACTATTGAGAGTTATTAATTCTCAATCGGGTAGAACGAACACACTATCTTTAGGCGAATTCAATACTAGGTTACAAGGGAAATCCAAACCTCAACATCTTTCTCAAGAACATTCAAATTTCAAAAATCATTCAGCACGATATGAAGAATAAATCAACAAGCACTTTCATTGCAAACCAATATTGAGAATCAATACATTCAATTCAAAAGTTAAGTACAAAAATCCCTAGATAAAGAACCCCAATGGGTTAACAAGTTTAGCTAATCATATTCATTATCAAAACCCACAAGAATTCAATTACAATAATGAGTAAAGGTAGAGAAACTAGATTACACCCTTGGATGAGAGTAAACAGACCTAATTCCTCTTGCCTAATCTTGAATTGATTATTGTTCCTCTTGCTCGAATTGAAGCCAATCAACGAACCTCGTCCAATCTTCAATCTCCGAAGAGAATCCAATTAAAACCTTGATCCAAGTCTCCTTTTTTCTTAGTTTTAGCTCAGAAAACCCTTAGAGAGAGAAAAACTAGGGTTTGGGACGTTCTCCTCGTTATATCCCCTTTGTTTTCCTCTTTTCTTTCTTTTAATTAATTCCTCCTCCTGCTGCGAACATGGCCGTGTTGATGCCTGTGTTAGGAACATGGTGTAACACCCCCATCACATGCTAACCAATAAACATTAGCCGGGAAGCATACAAGCGTCGTAGAATATATACTACAGGTAGATAGGTCAATATGTAGGTTGTTAAGAATCCAGACACAAGGTTATTAACATATAAACATATGATTATACTTAAACATCATTTAACAAGTATTACAAACATCTTCTTATGCCTTATAAGGCATACTTCCATATATATCACATAGCGCATACAAAAATGCATCGGGAGGAGACTTCACAAAACTGGCCCAACTTGGGCTAAAAGCTAGACTTCGCATACAACCAACGGATGCACTACTATTTACAAACCTGAAAAGAAAAATTTTGGAGAGGGGTGAGCCTCCAGCTCAGTAAATAAATAATCAACATAATCTATATCACATACACTTAATACAATTTCCACCCAATCACAATACTTTCATGATATTCATAGTTTAGGTATAAAGTCATACCATTCTACTCAATTTATTACAACCATCATAGAAGAAATACAATTCAACAATTACGGTTAGTTCTCACGGCTTGTGGATCCCCTTTAATGTGCTGCTCCGCCTCATCCTCACATATCACACACGTAAGCTGCTCCGCCTCATCTCACATTGTACACTTTTATAGCCTCTCTAGGCTTTAGCCTCCCAAGGCTTTATATATATATCTTTTTTTTTCACAGGGGAATCCACCATTCACATGCACATATGCACTTAACATCACAATTCAATCATTTCACTTATATCATATTTCAACAATAACAATTGTTCCAAACAACACCAATCATTTCCATCTCAGTCATTCAAACATAAACAATATTAAGCAAACGCAACCATTTGCGGAACATTTGATTAAATATATGAACATAGCAAATATTAACTATTTACTTACTCAAAATATACTTATTCCTTTAGCATATAAGAACCTTCTTTCTCCACAACTTCCTTTCCAGGCCTTTGAGTACCTGTCAACACATTCATCAATTCACATTTCATGCATATTACAAATATTCATGTAAATGCGAGTTCTAATGCATTACAAGATCATCCCCTCTCTAATTCATAGGTCTAACTCTTTCTCTAAGACTCTCAATTACTGTTTTAATATCCTATAAAAATTTTCCATCTAGTTAAATACCAATTTAACTCAAATTAACATCAATAAATTGCATAAAACTAATCTCCAACATTTCTGTTTTCTAGACAGAATTTAGTACCAAGGTATATTTATTGCTGGGCAAAATTGGCTTAATACAAAAATCTCATATTAAATAGATATATCCATTTATGCGTCTAGTTTCATCTCCAAGAAGAATTACTCAATTCCGACTTCTATAGATTTAATTATTTTCAAATTACTGAGCAAGGGTCATACAGCTAGTTGTACCCGAGCAGCAATCTGTTTGCTCAATTTAAGCAACCAAAACGGCAAAAATAGCAAAATCACAAAACTACAAAGTTATAGAGGACTCTTTAAAATTTCCATAGACACTAATTAAGCTTAATTTGGACTTATATAACCCATGTTATGCCTAAAATACAGAATATCAAGGTTGCTGGAATTTTGACAGTTTTCTATCTTAACATACTTAAACTTAAATCAAGCTTAATCTTTATGCACTCATTCAATACTCTACTATTTCATGATAATCAGACCTTTAATTAATCAATGAGAGCATCAAATGAAGTTTTTCCAATTTGTAATCAAGAACTCTAATGACAAACTAATAACACTCAAGTAACAACTTACCAATTTCAGCTTTTGGGTTGCTAATATGCTTAAATCCTTTAGCTTTAGCTTGGCTCCTTCAATAGTTGGCAAAATCCTATCTTAATCTTAAGTTTTTCTAGGTATTCCACTCCTCTCTCTTATTCCAAATTTTGTGTTTTTGGCCATGTACGAATTTTAGAGAAATGAAGAGGTAAAATGAGCTTGCTCATGGTTCCAATTTCCAATATTCCTCTCTTAATGCCACCACCTACTAAACTATTTTTATCACCCTAAATCAATTCTTACTAACCATATATAGGTACTAAATTTTAATTGTATCTTTTAAGTCCAATCTATTTACCCAACCTTCAACTATTGGTTTAATTAAGTCTTAAGGCTTAATACACATAACCCAAGTACTTAATCAACTTATCTAAATTAATAATCTAATATCATGCTTCTTATTCTCTACTTATAATTAATATATATCTGTTCTCATAAAATAAAAATATCATTGATATACCATCATATGCCCAATGATTAAATGTAAATGCACATAACATGGATGATGAGAAAATGCAGGCGTTACAACTCTCCCTTCCTTAAGAAATTTCGTCCCCGAAATTTTAACAACTCACCAACATTACAATGGAATAGATGTGGATACTTCTGTCTCATATGCTCTTCCACTTCCCAAGTTGCTTCTCTTGGTGAATGATGACTCCACTTAATTTTGACCATAGGAATGTCTTTCTTTCTCAATTTCTTAACCCTTCGATCAAGAATTTCTATCTGTTCTTCCACATATGTCAACTTTTCTGTGATTTCTATCTCTGGCTCTGGAATGATATGACTAGGATCTGATCTATATCGCCTCAACATAGAAACGTGAAAAATATCATGAATAGAAGACAACTCTGTAGGTAATGCTAACCTATAAGCCAATGGTCCAACTCTTTCAATAATTTCATAAGGTCCTACATACCTCGGACTCAATTTCCCTTGTTTACCAAACCTTAATATTCCTTTCCATGGTGATACCCGCAAGAAAACTTTATCACCCACAATATATTCCATTTCCCTTCGATGTAAATCAGCATAACTCTTTTGTCTGTCCTGTGCTACTTTCAAATTCTTTTTAACTATCTCTATTTTATCCACTGTTTCTTGTACCAATTCTGGACCTTCAAGCTGTCTTAAACCTTCAACATCCCAGCATACTAGACTTCTACATTTCCTCCCATACAAAGCTTCATAAGGAGCCATACCGATACTAGAATGAAAACTGTTGTTATACGCAAATTCCATTTGTGGTATGTAATCATCCTAGTTACCCTTGAACTCAAGTGTGCAAGCCCTCATCATATCTTCTAATGTCTGAATAGTTCTTTCTGATTGCCCATCTGTTTGAGGATGAAAAGCTGTACTGAAATGAAGCTTAGTACCATATGCTTTCTGCAAACTCTCCCAGAAATGAGAAGTAAATCTGGGATCCCTATCTGATACAATAGATATAGGCACACCATGCAATCTAACAATCTCAGAAATATACAATTCAGCAAGTTTATCAAGTGAATCTGTTTGCATCACAGGTAAGAAATGAGCACATTTAGTAAGTCGATCAACAATTACCCAAATAGCATCATGCTTGTTAAATGTACGCGGCAATCCCATAACAAAATCCATAGTAATCTTATCCCACTTCCACACAGGTATAGATAAAGAATGAAGTTTACCTGCAGGTGCCTAGTGCTCTCCTTTCACTTGCTGACATGTCAAACACTTACTCACAAATTCTGCCACATCCTTCTTCATTGTTGGCCACCAATAATAAGGCTTCAAATTTTTGTACATTTTGGTACTTCCAGGATGCATTGCATCAGGTGCATAGTGCGCTTCATGCATGATTTCCTTTCTCAAATTTCCTACATCAGGTACACATACACGATTTCTATTCAATAACACACCATCATCTTTCAACACAAATTGGGTATTCTTTCCTTCTTGTACTCTACCCTTCATCCTTTGCAAATAAGAATCTTCACACTGTGCATCTTTAATTTTATCTCCAATCAAAGGCTTTACTTGTAATGTGGCTAACAGATCATCGTCATAAACATAAAACTTCACATCCATAGCTCTAAGTGCAACTAAATATTCTACATTGTAACAAATCATACTTGAAAAATTTTCCACTGACTTCCTACTTAAAGCATCAGCAATAACATTTGCTTTTCCAAGATGATAATCAATAGTGCAATCATAATCCTTCAGAAGCTCAATCCATCTTCGTTGTCTCAGATTCAACTCTTTCTGCGTAGGGATATATTTCAAACTCTTATGATCAGTAAATATCTGAAATGTCTCCCCGTATAAATAATGTCGCCATATCTTCAATGCATGTACAATAACTGCTAATTCAAGATCATGTGTAGGATAATTCAGGTCATGGGGTCGCAATTGTCTTGAAGCATAAGCTATAACCTTCCCATGCTGCATTAAGACACATCCAAGTCCTTGCCTAGAAGCATCAGTATATACAACATAACCTCCATTTTCAGATGGCAATGCGAGTGTCGGTGTAGTAGTAAGCCTTTTCTTCAACTCTTGAAAATTTTGATCACATAACCCCGTCCTTTGGAATGGCACATTCTTCTTTAACAAAGCCGAGAGGCTTAGCAATAACTGAAAATCTTCTACAAATCTTCTATAATAGCCGAGCTAACCCAAGAAAACTTGAACTTGAAACATTTCTAGGCGGTTCCCATTCAATAATTGCTTTAATCTTTGATGAATCTGGTTGCACTCCATGTTTAGAAATAATATGCCCTAAGAATGCAATTTCCTCCATCCAAAACTCGCATTTGTTGAATTTGCGTACAACTGTTTTTCCTCAAAATCAGTAAAACAATTCTCAAGTGTTGTTCATGCTCTTCTGGGCTTCTAGAGTAAATCAGAATATCATCAATGAACATAATAACAAAGTGATCTAAATATGGCTGGAAAGTCTTGTTCATCGATTGACGTAAAAGCGAAGCATTTGTTAAACCAAATGGCATCACAATAAATTCATAGTGCCCATACCTTGTTCGAATCGTCTTGGCAATAGATTTCTCTTCAACCCGGAGTTGCCAATAACTGATCTTAAATCAATTTTAGAGAACACAGTTGCACCTTTTAACTGATCAAGCAAATCATCAATTCTCGGCAATGGATATTTATTCTTCACTGTAATCCTATTCAATTGCCTATAATCAATACATAATCGCATACTACCATCCTTTTTCTTCACAAACAGAACTGGTGCTCCCCAAGGTGAAGTACTTGGCACGATGAAACCTTTATCAAGTAACTCTTCTAATTGCTTCTTTAATTCTTTCAATTCCAATGGAGCCATTCACATGTGGTGCAATGGAAATAGGTGCGATACCAGGGATGATGTCAATCTCAAAATCAACCTCTCGATTTGGTGGCAAACCAGGCAAATCATCTAAGAATATGTTAGGAAATTCTCTGACCACTGAAATGTCTAATACCCCTAGACTGACCTTAGTAGTATCTATAAAACTAATTAGATATGCTTCACATCCATTTTTAATTAATTGACATGATCCTTCTTTGAAATCAAACAATTAGGAATTGTCTTCCTTTCACCCACTATTACTATTTTCATTTCTCCTTGTATTTCCATAGCCACTTCCTTCATTTTACAATCAACAATAGCATGATTTCTTGACAACCAATCCATCCCCAAAATAACATCAAACTCTCTAAGATTAATAACAACCAGATCTGCATGTAGTTTGACACTATCTACTACTACAGGACATGATCTCACTATCGTATTTACTATGATAATACCCCCAGCAGGCATAGATACATATATATCATAACCTAATGCCTCTATATTAGCATGAACATGCGATGCAAAATCATATGATATGAATGAACATGTGGATCCCGGATCAATAAGAATATATGCATCAGAATCATGAATAGAAAGTATACCAGTAACAATTTCAGGTGCTACAAATGCTTCATTTCTAGTAGTAGCAAATACTCTAGCTTGTGCTTGTGGTTGACCAATTTGTTCTGATGGTATTGCTGAAATAGTTAAACCTCCTCCGCTACCCCTTCCTCCCGCCTCTACCTAAACCAACTGGAATATTTTCACCAACACTACTCTGAGCCACTTTGTATAAGATTCTCCAGCATTATTTCTTCTCATAGGACAATCTCTAGAATAATGTCCTGGCCTACGACAAGTAAAACATACTACTAGTCTAGGTCCCCAATATTCTCCAGTATGTCTCCTATTGCACGTAGGACAAACAGGAGCAAACCCTCTACTGGCTGAAACTTGTCCTCCCTCAAGTCTGGATGAATTGTATCCACCTCTACTATAAGGTACTGTGGAGGATCTACTAGACTGACCAACAAACCCTCGTCCACGATAACTACTCCGCTGTGAATTAGAGCCTCTAAATGAAGAAATACTAATATGTCTTGGAGGATTACTATAAGCACCAATGATCTTCTTCTTTTTAGCTTTCATAGTATTCCTTTCAAATGATGTTTCTTCAGCTCTCAAAGCAGCTTCAATTGAGGCATTGTAATTATGAGGTTTCACTGCCATTTTCTCACGAATGTCAAGCCTCAAACCCATCTCAAATTTCTTCCTTTTCAGTTCTTCAGTGGCTATTTCTTCTGGTGCATACTTACATAATCTCACAAATTGAACTTCGTACTCTGCAACTGACATATCATTCTGTTTCAACTGAAGAAATTCAAGCTTCTTCTGTCTCTATAAATTTGGAGTATACTTCTCAAAGTAAATTCTCTCAAGAAATCATTCCAAGTCAAAGTCATTGGTCGATCTTTGCTTCTTAAAACTGTTTCCCACCAATCAAGTGCATCTTTTCTATTAAAGATCGTATATAGAAGCCTTTGTTCGGATGTGCAATTAAATCTATCCAACACCCTTTCCGTATTTCGTAACCATTCCTCGGCCTCAGGATCGGGTAGAACCTTGAAAACATTAGCACCTTGTTTCCTAACTCTTTCATAATTCTTATCTATCACGGCCTTTTGTTGTTGAGTCCGGTAGGTGCTTGTTGTTGGTACCCGTTGCATCAGAAAATCCATAAACTGTTCCATAACATTTTGTACATTCGATTGTGCAGCATTTTCAGAATGTAACTCATGCTCATCATGTTGATCATGTTCAGATGCATTTTCATGACCATGCACAGACTCTAATGACTTTTCTGGGCCAATTGCGTGTTCTCCTTGTCTCTCCATCTATATATATGAAATGCAAATATTCAGTCAAGTTCAAAGAACATATATCATATGCTTAATGATGTGCAACATGAATCTACTCCCAATGAATCTAATCCCTGCTCTGATACCACTAAAATGTAACACCCCCATCACATGCTAACCAATAAACATTAGCCAGGAAGCATACAAGCGTCGTAGAATATATACTATAGGTAGATAGGTCAATATGTAGGTTGTTAAGAATCCAGACACAAGGTTATTAACATATAAACATATGATTATACTTAAACATCATTTAACAAGTATTACAAACATCTTCTTATGCCTTATAAGGCATACTTCCATATATATCACATAGCGCATACAAAAATGCATCGGGAGGAGACTTCACAAAACTGGCCCAACTTGATGAATCGCTAAAAGCTAGACTTCGCATACAACCAACGGATGCACTACTATTTACAAACCTGAAAAGAAAAATTTTGGAGAGGGGTGAGCCTCCAGCTCAGTAAATAAATAATCAACATAATCTATATCACATACATTCAATACAATTTCCACCCAATCACAATACTTTCCATGATATTCATAGTTTAGGTATAAAGTCATACCATTCTACTCAATTCATTACAACCATCAAAGAAGAAATACAATCCAACAATTATGGTTAGTTCTCACAGCTTGTGGATCCCCTTTAATGTGCTGCTCCGCCTCATCCTCACATATCACACACGTGGTACTCGCCTCATCTCACATTATACACTTTTATAGCCTCTCTAGGCTTTAGCCTCCCAAGGCTTTATATATATATATATATTTTTCACAGGGGAATCCACCATTCACATGCACATATGCACTTAACATCACAATTCAATCATTTCACTTATATCATATTTCAGCAATAACAATTGTTCCACTCAACACCAATCATTTCCATCTCAGTCATTCAAACATAAACAATATTAAGCAAACGCAACCATTTGCGGAACATTTGATTAAATATATGAACATAGCAAATATTAACTATTTACTTACTCAAAATATACTTATTCCTTTAGCATATAAGAACCTCCTTTCTCCACAACTTCCTCTCCAGGCCTTTGAGTACCTGTCAACACATTCATCAATTCACATTTC
This sequence comes from Ricinus communis, assembly GCF_019578655.1. Lineage (NCBI taxonomy): Eukaryota > Viridiplantae > Streptophyta > Magnoliopsida > Malpighiales > Euphorbiaceae > Ricinus > Ricinus communis. Next base: position 10,731,421 of record NC_063264.1, on the reverse strand, counting down.
ATGCATATTACAAATATTCATGTAAATGCGAGTTCTAATGCATTACACGATCATCCCCTCTCTAATTCATAGGTCTAACTCTTTCTCTAAGACTCTCAATTACTGTTTTAATATCCTATAAACATTTTCCATCTAGTTAAATACCAATTTAACTCAAATTAACATCAATAAATTGCATAAAACTAATCTCCAACATTTCTGTTTTCTAGACAGAATTTAGTACCAAGGTATATTTGTTGCTGGGTAAAATTTGCTTAATACAAAAATCTCATATTAAATGGATATATCCATTTATGCGTCTAGTTTCATCTCCAAGAAGAATTACTCAATTCCGACTTCTATAGATTTAATTATTTTCAAATTACTGAGCAAGGGTCATACAGCTCGTTGTACCCGAGCAGCAATCTGTTTGCTCAATTTAAGCAACCAAAAGGGCAAAAATAGCGAAATCACAAAACTACAAAGTTATAGAAGACTCTTTAAAATTTCCATAGACACCAATTAAGCTTAATTTGGACTTATATAACCCATGTTATGCCTAAAATACAGAACATCAAGGTTGCTGGAATTTTGACAGTTTTCTATCTTAACATACTTAAACTTAAATCAAGCTTAATCTTTATGCAATCATTCAATACTCTACTATTTCATGATAATCAGACCTTTAATTAATCAATGAGAGCATCAAATGAAGTTTTTCCAATTTGTAATCAAGAACCCTAATGACAAATTAATAACACTCAAGTAACAACTTACCAATTTCAGCTTTTGGGTTGCTAATATGCTTAAATCTTTTAGCTTTAGCTTGGCTCCTTCAATAGTTGGCAAAATCCTATCTTAATCTTAAGTTTTTCTAGGTATTCCACTCCTCTCTCTTATTCCAAATTTATTGTTTTTGGCCATGTACGAATTTTAGAGAATGAAGAGGTAAAATGAGCTTGCTCATGGTTCCAATTTCCAATATTCATCTCTTAATGCCACCACCTACTAAACTATTTTTATCACCCTAAATTAATTCTTACTAACCATATATAGGTACTAACTTTTAATTGTATCTTTTAAGTCCAATCTATTTACCCAACCTTCAACTATTGGTTCAATTAAGTCTTAAGGCTTAATACACATAACCTAAGTACTTAATCAACTTATCTAAATTAATAATCTAATATCATGCTTCTTATTCTCTACTTATAATTAATATATATCTGTTCTCATAAAATAAAAATATCATTGATATACCATCATATGCGCAATGATTAAATGTAAATGCACATAACATGGATGATGAGAAAATGCAGGCGTTACACATGGCCTGGTGTTGATGGGCGTGTTAGGAACACGGCCTCGTGCTGATGGACTGTGTTACTCTATGTGGTCGTGCTCCTTAACGCTTTTTTTTTCTTTGATGTCAAATGCACCAATACGGGCCGTTCTGGTGCCCATGCTCGGAACACGGCCAGTGTTAAAACCAACATGGTCGTGTTCAATTTCCTCATGCACAAATTGACTCGTTTTGGCAACTTTGACGTCCAATTCAGCTCCAATTCTTCCCTTTATCACTTTTTGACTTCTTTTGGACCTACAACACACAAACAAACGCATAGGGTGAGTGTTGGAACCAATTCACATCCAAATGTACATAAAGTCAGCCTTAAAACCCTATTTAGATGTGTGTATTCTATGCATATCTAATCACCCAACACTTAGCTCATTGCTTGTCCTCAAGCAATCAAAAGTAAAATAAGGAAAATAAACCACTAAGGAATGACACTTAAACTGATAAACAAGCTAGAGAGCCCTTGCACATATCCTTAACAAGCATAAGTCAAGCAAAAAGAAACGAAGCACTCAATTCAAGTATCAAAACTAGGATGCTAATGATTCATAAAATACTATCGCAACAAAATTATTTAGAACCAACTCCTCACAAGATTCACTCTAAAT